>NC_056744.1:881112230-881324730 GCF_019279795.1 Protopterus annectens | reverse complement strand
GAGAGGTCTAGTATTCTGGCCTTCTATGTCAAGAGATACTGAGAAAGTACTTTCATCTTGTTCAGTATGTAATAGTACAAAGCCACATCAACAAAAAGAACCACATCAGTTAAGCCAGATTCCTGAACTACCTTTATTGACAGTAGCCACAGATATCTTTGAGTGGAACAGTCAGCATTATTTGGTGTTAGCAGACTCTTATTCAAATTGGTTGGAATTAGACCTACTTCCCAACCTAACATCCGGTACTGTCATTAGTAAGTTGAAGATATTTTTCTGTCAATGGTAGTCCACACAGAGTTATTTCTGAAAATGATGCAGAGTTTACTAGTCAGCCATTCAAAAGTAGTCCTGAATACCCTTAGTCAACCAGCTTGGCTGAATGTTCAGTTCAAAGGGCAAAATAGCTGTTAGAGAAATCCAGACGTGACAATACCGATGTTTTCTAAACTTGTTAAATCTCAGACACATTCCTCATGATAAACATCTTGGTTCACCTGCCCACAGACTTGTATCGAGACAAACCAGAACCACACTACCAATCAGCAGTAATTTATTGGTTCCAAGTGCTACTAACAAAATAGCAGTAAAAGCCCAGTTGTTGAAAAAGCGTTTGTCCAGTTAGTCTTACTATGATTAAAAACAGCAAACTGCTCAGTTCATTGAAAAAAAGCTGAGTGAGAATGCAGACATAAACGGTTTTGATCGTATCAGATTTGTGAAAATTTTGTGTCAAGAGCCAAGATCGAACTTTGTGGAATCACAAGGAGTGGAATTCAGACAAAATCAGAAACATTTATCAGTGTCTGAACCAGTGTTACAGCATCTTGTCTGTGACAAAGTCTCTAGTTCTCAGAATGACTTGTCCAATGTTCCTGTTCCAGAGGATATCCTTGAGACTCCTCAAGCAGAATACTCCCAGTGACTGTCCCTGTTGCTAAACTGAGTCTAATGTCATGAGACTGGGTGGGCTCTCAAAACCTACTTCCAGACACATGGCAACCTGGACTTGACTGTTTTTCTTTATTAGTGTCTGCATAATTGCACGCCTATCAAAATGTCATTATTTATATAAGACAGCTCAGTAAAGACGGAAGATATAGATCAGTGTGTGATATATCTTTAAGAAGCTTTCCAGTGAGTCAGCACATGCATACAAGTACTGCGCGCATGCAAGCAAGAGTGCTATTTTGAGTAAGCAGCCAGAGTGAGAGCATGCAAGTATGTAGTCAGTTAGTTAAATAGTTCATTTAAGTTTAATGCTCCTGCCATCCATCCTGATGTGTTTGTATAAAATAAGCTGCATAAACTAATACCTTAAGCCTCATTGTCTTCTCAATGCACATAAGACAAGTGACAACAGCACTATATCAGCCCCACAAAGGAAAAATAAAAAAAAAATCTCCACAGAAAGTAAGCTTTCAGTTGATTTACACTATTTTTAAACTGACAGCAAAAATGAGTACTCCATTTAAAAGTATGTTATAATCTTGAGACACACTGTTAAAACTCAAACGCCTAACTTTAAAGTAACTTTCCTTAAGAAGAAAGTAATAAAACATCAAAATTAATGATTCAAAGTCCTCCCCTCCAAAGGAAACTTATCTGCCCAGCAAAGGACAGCACAAGCACACCATCAATCCTCAAAAGCCTCAGAAAAGCATACTCTTCAGTGGCAGCAAAGCTCTGGAGGGCTTTGTGTCCAAACCTGTCTTAGTCAGCTCAAGCTACTTGACAGGGCATGTGGAATGTGTTCTGAAACTTTGGAAGCTGGCTGGCTTTTATATCCTTAACAAGATATAACCCATATATCTAAGGCTACTACTGATCAATATGATGAACATCTTCTGTTATTGTACCCAGGTATATCGCCTCAAACAGAAGCAGATGCACAGCACAATTATATAAACCTTTAAGGCATGTTAGCTACTAGGGGCATATCATAATTCTGTCTCCAATCCTTCCCCTCTATATCCAGAGTGAAAGGCTTGGAAGTTAACAGTAGCCTGTTACCTACTTGCTTTTATGGAGACTCGGGATTGTGAATTAGGGGTGTGACAGGCAGTGAAATATACCTCCTCTATGGCTGGCAATGGAAGAGGAAAGTCATAGAATGAAGCCAATCCATTTAGCAAATATTAGAAAATTGTTGTGGAGGGCATCCTCAAGTTCTAAAAAAAAAAAAAAAAAAAGGCACCTCATTCATCCCGTCAGTAATTCAAGAAAGGTAATCAACAACCGAGGACCAGATTTCCACATCAGAGAATTGGGCTCAAGAAGTGTGGGATACAGAGCCCTGTTTCTATGTCAAAGTCATCTGACCTGTCTTCCTCAGAAAAAAACATTAAATGACCAGCCAAATAGGTAGTAAAGGTTATGTTCCTGGATTGAAAACATCCCCTTAACTGTGGCAAAAAAACAAACTTAACAAGTATTGTCTGAGACTGACTAGAAGATCGTAGTGCTGGGCTACCTCAAAGACAAGAGGATAACAGAGGAGGAGAATACAAATCCCTTTTCCATCTGGGCTCCTGCTGATTCAGCGCACTACAAGAACTTCATTGGTCCTTGATGAGAGCAGAGGCTTCCATGTGACAGCTATCTGACCTTGGGTTCCAGTGAGGGATTGGAGTGCTCGACTTTGAATGGCCAGTTTCTGCAGGGACATTTGCAGCATTTTGAATGGACGGCTTGTGCAGGGGCAGAGCTTTACAGACTAATTTCCAAAAGGCTTGCTCAGTTCAGCATACTACTGCATGAACTAGTCTTTGTCCCATTATATATCAAACAAAAAAAGCTTACTCTACAACATGTAAGGGAACCTCTCATCTTTCATCTGTATGATATGAAATTCAGTTGCCTTCCTTTTCTCAACCTTATTCTAGTGATTGATTTTTATACTGTCTTATTTCACATAGGGACATCACTGTCTCTTTTGTAGCTGATTAACTTACTGACTGCACTCTAGTGGACCAAATGGTGAAGACAGCACTTGTATTCTGTTACTGAGGTTAAACAGTATTACTCTTTTACATCTTGTTGATACTGTACTGTTCACTTTTTCTTTGATGACTGCAGTGGTATTAAGTTTAAATAATACTGCACTATTGTCCCTTGCTGCCTTGGCACTGTTACTCACAAATGGCATTATTTACAATAATATTCCAGTGTTGTCTGCTACTCATACTAGGTATATACTTAACTGACTGCACTTTTTGATCACTGGTGTTGCTGCATTTCTGCTTGTTTGTGATTACTACAGTATCACAGTATTTAAAGCTACTGGTCCGCAGCACTACACTACAGAGTACAGGGTTAACTTTGTGATGTACCTTTATTACTTGGCTGACTGTTGCACTAGTGAGTTTGAAGATGCACATTTAGATAATCTGTAGCAATTAGTTACAGCATCCAGGTCCATTGAGTTAGACAACCCAATGTTCCACGTTTTTTACTGGCTCTGAAGAGACCTCATAAGCCTATAGGGTAAAGCTATTTGGTTAAATTTGCCACTGTTACTAATTTCCTTACTTATCCTACACAGTGCCACTATTACATTTCTGTTCTGCACTTGCAACTACTACACAGCTCATTCTTTTATTGTTCAGCCATCTCCTAGTATATCACCTTTTTTCTAGCCCAGTCAGTTATCTTCTTCTGTCTATACCAAGAGTAAGTTATTAAAATATCCTATAACCTTTCATCTGGTCTGGCCAGTATGGTATCGCATTCAGTTGTTTTCCCTTCTGTAGCCAGCCTGATAGCATTAGGTATTTCGAGGCAGTGTAGCAACTCTCTCATGCTTACTGAAAACTCTCTATTGTTACTTCAAAATTGTTCAGTATGAGAGAGGTGTTAAGTATTTACTGAACTTAGAGACTATCTTCTCACCTTAAAACACATTCCGTAAGCACCACACACACACACACACACACACACACACACACACACACACAGCACTTCAACTAAACTAACTTACTCTGAGGTTAAGAGAACACTGCCTAAATCCTCTCAGGCTAAAGGCACCCACATTCAGTCTTCACACCTACACCTTGGGTGCAAACTCCAAGCCTTTATACCCCACTGAGACTGCATTAAACAATGGTAATGTTTTGGTAATAGATGACTATGTTTTACTTATTTACATTTGATTACTGGGAAGTACAAAGTGGTAGGTGCTCATTTCCAGCAGAGGTCCAAGGAGAAAAGTTTCAAAGTATTACAAAAACATTTTATGAACAATAATTTTACACTGTTCAAAAATACAAAAATATTCTACAGTTTAAATAATTATACCAACTTAGACATAATGTGACATTGGTTAAACACAAACTTATGACAATGATTTAATATTTACAGCAATTTTAGTCAGTTTAGAGAAAATAATGGTAAGTTAGTATAACACAAATAGGAAACTGCAATATTAAGTTTGAAAAAGAACAGGGTTATAGCATATATAGACAGAAGGTCAGGGGGAGAGAAACTGAAGTAAGGAAGGAAGTGAAGAAGGTGGAGTAAGGAGGTGTAAGGTATACACAGGTACTTGTTCATATTTAGGGACATAATTTACCCTGGGGTTGAACAAGAACAATACCACATTTTCGCTACAAAGTCGTTCAGAACGGTTTTAAAGGACAGGAAAGAGGATAATGACCTGATGGACACAGGTTGAGAGTTCCAGGCCTTTGCAACATGATACTAGCACAGACTATGCTCAGTAGATTCGAAAGGTTTGTGGAAAGAGGAGTTTACTGTCAATGGAAAATGACAGTGAAAACACAGTAGTCTAGAATGGTATTTAGTGCTGGACAAGCAGATGATGCTGGATAATTTATGAAGCTTTAAATGTCTTAGTTGATGGGGTAGTTCTATCCAATTTAGGCTTTTTAGTGCTGTACAGTGGTGGGTTCTCAAAGGGGAAATGGCTGCAAATTTGCCACTTTATTATAGCATTGTTCAAGTTTTGCTTTTTGTGATGACTGGAAGTAAGGATGGGAGCACCATAAAGTAGTGAGGGAAAAGGTAAGTAGTGGCAGGTGCTGCTTTAGTTATATTTGTAATAAAGGTTTTTGGCTATATAAAACATCCCTAGTTTTTGGTTAGTTTTTAATGCAATTTTGTATATGCAGCTCAAGTTTAAGATAATCATCCCTAATAATGACAAATGAATTCAACTGTATTATTGAGAGAAATATATAAGATTTATTTATTTTTATAAGACAAGGATTTGTGGAAAAAAAGTAGCATTTGGGGGGGGGGTTGAACATGAGCTGTGAGTTGCAAAGCCCCATTTCACTGGCTGTTAAAGCTTCCCAAGTAATATTTGGAGATGTGCCAGATTGTCTGATGTGCACAGGGAGTAATTTGCATATTGTATTAGAAAGGCTTGTTGTGCGGATGTGTGGCGGGTGTTGATGAAAATGTTAAAGGGGAGGGGACCAATGACTGAGCCTTATGGTACACCAGTGGTGACAGACGTGTATGGAGAGAGGGTGGAGAAACATTTTATTGACGAATATCTATTGGACAAGCAGCCTTTGAACCACAGAAGGGTGGGCTGAGATAGACAGTGAGGACATCTGAAATAGAAGTTTGTTGAGACAATGTGTCGAAGTCTATAGACAAGTCTAGAAATAAGGAGCAGACTTGATTGCCATGCTCTCTAGCATGACAATATCTATTAAGGTTAGAAGTGCAGTGTTAGTATTACGGGAAGGATGGAAGCCATGTTGTGTGTGGGGGGAATATCAGTTCCTCCTGCAAGAGATAGATTAACAATTGTTTCTGAATACATTTTTCAAGTTTGTTGAAGGGGGATAAGATTGCTATAGGTCTAAAGTTAGTGACATCTGTTGAATTTCCTCTCTGTAGTATACAGGATTTTTTCCAGAGAGAGAATGTGGGATTCCTAGGCTGACTTATTTATAAAGATTGAGACAGACTAGGCAATGCTATTGGCTATTTTAATGTACTCATTTGGAAGGTCATCGACTGAAGCAGAGCATGGTTTCAGTTTAAGAATAGTTATATATATGATGTGGGCAGATGTTTGAAGGTGAAAATGGATACGGTGTTGTGTATCTGTTAGGCAGAACTGGGATTAGATGTTGGCTAATCTTTGGTTAAGGATGTTATACTATCTATGAAATAAGTGCTGAATTCTATTGCAGTTTTGAGAGGTGTTATTGGGTGAGGAGTTAGGGTTAAATTTTTGGCCAGGTTATTGGATTTCTTTAATGGCATTCCAGAATTTTTTGGCTTGAATTTACTATTGTCCTAAATGATGTTACATTTTATTCTTATTTGCCTTAGTACAGTTGTCATGCATTCTAAAGTTTGAGATATTGTAATGCTTCACATTTTTGCCATTCTTTTCACGCTTTTTCTTTATCTTGCATTAGAATTCTACTCTGTTTTTGGATATCCAAATTGCATTATTTTGATTTGTCTCTTCCTTATATGAGGTGAAAGGCTGTTTAAGAAAGCTGCATTAAATTAATTTATAGCATCATCTGATGGTAGGATTTTTAGCATGTTCCAGTTAATAGATGAAAGGGTAGCAATGAATATTTCTGGGATAAACTTGGACAGGCTGTGTTTTATAAACATGGTTTTAAGTGGATGTGAGAGATGTCTGGTTGTATAGATTGGAAGATGATCTGAAAGTCTGACACTGTACCTGTGGTGGTGAATTTACTAACAGTATGAAAGTAGGACCCAGATCAGTAAGGAATTTGATGTCATGCTATAATATATGGGGTTATTAATTAGCTTTGTGAAACCATCTAAGTTCATGCTGGATGCAAGGGAATTACAGGTTATCTCCAACTAACTGATATTAACAACTAGTAAACTGTTATGGATAACCAATTTAGGATATCTTACAGTGTAGTTGCAATGCTACCAGGAAGGATGTAAAGGACAGTAATACAAATTTGTTTATTTTTAGGAAAGTAATAAGCTCTGTTGAATTGAATTTTGATACTGATTTGTTGTAGGGGGAGATGGGGTAGTAGTTGGTAAATATTAAAGCAATACTACCACCTTTCCTCTTTCTATGATCATTACAGATAATATAGCTGGGAATGTAATTTTGGTGTCATTTACGATAGGTTTATGATAAGAATATCAGGCTTGTGTTTGGTAATCTGGACATGTATTTCAGTAGTTTGGTTTCTTATACTTCTAATATCGATGGCGGCAAAAGTTAGATTACAGGGTGACTGTTGTGGGGTAAGAGCAGTGTGTCAAAGGGAACTGTCTTGTTATTTGCAATAGGTGGGGCCAGGATTATAGTGAATGTCTTCTCCTACGAGGATTTTAGTATACTGGGGTATTACTGATTCTTGATCAAGCATATTGACGCCACCCTCACCAGCTCGGCTAAGAATAAGGTGACAGGTGAGAAGATTCTCGGATAAGAATAGGGTGACAAGTGAGAAGATTCTCGGATAAGAATAGGGTGACAAGTGAGAGGATTCTGGAGCCAGGATCTGGGATGTAACATGGACCCCTCAGATCCCTCCATCCTGAGGATATGATTGCAACCTGATAGTGGTCCATGTAAAGGTGAATGACCTTAGATGCTGTACCCAGAGGAACATACAGGAGACTATGATAAAGCTTGCTATGCATTTGTCTGAGACATGAAAGACACTGGTACTGAGTGGTATATTTTGCCATCATCCAGAATGATACCTAGGTTCAAAGGCAAGACAATTAGCTGTTGCTGGTGTCATTCTACGGGGATCCAGTATGTGTCAGCTTGGGATAAGATGGCTGGCCTTCCTGCTTTACCAAGGATGAGCCACATCTCTCTTACCAAGGCTTCTGCATTCTGGCTAAAGAGACAGTGTCTATCTGATGGATATTCCAAACCAGTACATTCTAATTTGGAACACATTAATGTGATCCTATTCAATGTCAGGGGTCATAAGAAAAAATGCCCAAACTTGAGGTTCTCCTGCAACTTCAATACACTCATAGATACATGTAGTTACAGAAACATAGTTTCAGAGATGGGTATAATGACTATCACATCTTCAGACCTACTGGCAAATTGTGGGAGAGTATTGGTATTTGTCAAGGATATCATCAGCTCATGACAGATTCCTTGGAACACCACATTTGAACCACATTTGAACAACTAGAAGTCCAAATCACTATAAAGAAGACAAACCGCCACTTCATTACTTAGTTACAGAACACCCATGTCCCCTTCTGAGCATGATAAATATTTTAACATATTAGGTGAAATTCAAATTAAACCCCAAACCTTTCTCCTAGGGGACTTCATCTATCCATCAATAAACTGCCTGACCTACACTGCAAATGGTCAGCATGCCTTGCACTTCCTTGACATTATAAATAAACTCTCTTTCACAAAGAGTTAAGCATCCTAAGTCCTTGATCTAGTCCTCACAAATATGGCCACTTGTTGCACATCTCCTTATCATCATTGCACCTTATTAAATCAGACCATAATTTAATCACCCTTTCCTTTAAAACTGGTGAAAATTCCCCTGTAAATAAGCTCTGTGTTTAAGGACTCCTCAAAAGCAAACCTTTTTAAATTACTTGAGGACTTAAATAGATTCTGTTGTAATCCTCCTTTGAAAGACCCCATTGCTCAAGTTGCTACCTAAAGCCTCTTGACTTCTACTCCAACTTAAAATGTTGTATTGAAAATGCAGTTATCTGCAACCAAATTTGATGAGAAATTTAAAAACAAACCCTATTGATGGAATACCTATAAAAATAAATTATATAACAAGATAAACTATTTAATGCTTATCAGGGTTTCCATTCTACCTACTTTAACAGACTATTTAAGCAAACTAACAAAGAGCTTAAGGAAACCACCAGCAAGCTCAAAGCTGAGTATGAACTTAAAATAACCACTAAAACCAAAAATAACTACAAATCCTTCTTTAGCTATGTGAGGAAGTTAAGAACATCCAATATTTGTCCACAATACTACTACTATATACACTGATTCACAAATTTAGTGCAAATTTTACTCTACCCACATTTATAGTTATTCTACAGGTTCCACAATCCTATCCAGATTTATAGTTATTCTACAGGTTCCACAATCCCAGCCATCCCTTTAATAAATATGTAACAAATTCTTGCAGCCTGTGACAATCCCTACTCTGAGCCAGTAATCATGGAGCCTCAATCCTTACCACTAACACTGGTGAGGGACGGCCACTAGGAACAAAAATGGATACACACAGTATTTTCAGATGAAGCTCTCTGTACCAAGCACAATTTCCCTTAAGAATGCACAGGGAGCATGCTCCAGACCTACGGCTAAACTCTGTCTCTCTCCAGGCAACAAACAAAACTCCACACTAACCACTTTGGAGCTATGTGTCCCCGTTCCAAGTAACTGACACACACTTGGATAGTTGATTTTCAGACACACACAGTTGGGAGAGGCTGGCACAGATTTACCAGCTGTGCCTCCTCTGGTCAGACTATATGGTAATTACACTGCCACCAGTCAGCTACTCTAAGGCTCTTACAGGGGTACCCAGCTATACTGAGCAAAATTAATACTAATACAAATGGTAGAGTTTGACCAATGCAGCAAGGCTTTCGGGAGCAGCCACAGTGTCACTAAAATAAGCATAAGAACTCTTAAAATGTTAAGAGAGTTCTCTAAAAGATCAGCCACAATGAAACGTATAGAACTATTTAATAATAAAATAGAAAACATGACAATGTTGAATATCTAGTTAAAATAGACACCATAGTTTCAATCACAGGAGAGATAAAAAATAACACAACTGGATAGATTCACACAAATGCAGAAAAAAACATACTTATTTTCCTGACTGATTAAAGAATTATTGTTTCCTACCTAAGTTACTTACTAGAGCAAAGCAAGATGAGAAGTGATGAGTTGCTTACTACAGCAAGGCAAGATGAGGTGTGAGGTTCTGTGAGATATATGAGAGAGATCTTTCTTGTCAGGTTCCAAGAAACAAAATCCTGCTGCGAGAGTTCTGGAAAGTCTCTCACTAACAACTAAAAAAAAAAAGTAATTTCAGTGCTGGTTATAGAATGACATCACATCTGGTCATCTGACTCTGATACAATACACACCCAGAGCTGTGCCAAGATATGTTGGAGGATCTGAAAGCTACAAAACAGTTTCAAAAACTTCCACCCTTCCAGGATACCAGTTAGTTCACCCTTAAGGACAACAGAGTAAGATTCCTAGTCCTGGTTTTCCCAGACATTTTTGTCTCTGGCTACAATCAGACCTGTAAGATAAAATCTTTATGGCCTACCATTTCATTTTCAACCTATTTTTTCAAAATTAGCTGGACTAAGATTAACCTCTTCCCTTCCAGAATTCTCTGTTAAAACATATACATTTAATCAGTTATAATACTGTTTAAAATGCATGTATATCTATTTTCTGTCCAGCAGGATCCATTGTTGATGCATTTTTTTTTATCAAAGTAACTTTACAAATACATTAACACAAGCATCTGTACAAAATCAGTGTGATAGCCAAATGACAAAATTCTTCACAAAACTCCAGCTAGCTATGCTGGCATATTTTTCACATGCATTGCCCTACCCACTCTGGCACAAATGACACTACCTCATATCATCATACAGCCCTCTCAAAAACTAATACTTCATCCATGGGCCCTGATAACATAAAAGATTGCCTGACTATCAGTGCCAAATATGGCCTTTCAGAACCCCTACTTAACCTCTTTAATAAAAGTCTTTCCCCTTGATATATTCCTGAAGACTAGAAAACAGCCACTGTAAGTCCATTACACAAAGGTGGACCAACCACAGACCCTGGTAATTAAAGACCCATTAGTCTCATTAGCCTAGTACGTGAAACTATGGAGTGCATTACTTTAGGCCTCATTAATCTGGACATAGAAAATCTCTCATCCCTGGACCCTCATCAATTTAACTATTTGTCAAAGGAATGCCCTGTCTCATTAACCTCATAAATTTCTTAGAAAAAGTAACCAAAGTGGTGGACAGTGGTTATTCAGTCTGCATACAACATATCTACACCTGGCCAAGGCCTTTAACACTATTCTCCATGCAGGCATTACTGACAGACTTGTAAATCTGAATATGCAGTCTTTATATTGTCAGGTAGATAGTTAACTGGTTATATGACAGAACTCATGACATTACAGTCAAAGGTGTCACTTCTGAAAGCAAAAAAGTTACTAGTGGTGTACCACAGGGCTCAGTTTTGGGACTTATCTTATTTGGCATTTACCTCTCAGACCTCTAGGCCAGCACTCCTTGCCTATGGTTAACCAAGTTTACAGAGAAATGCAAAATGGATGTTGTTATTCAATCTTCAACTGACTTGCAATTGCTCCACCACAGGTTAGACCATGATAACAACTGGTGCAAGGACAATGGTCTCAAATGAAATGTAAAAAAATGTAGCATTGTTGATTTTGGTAGACAAAAGTTTACTTATCATACAGATGATGCACCCCTAAAATCAGACAATGTTAGAAGAGATTTAGATACTCTAGCTGATAAATCCCTTATCATTTGATCAGCATTTCTACACAGCAATTTCAAAGGACTTTTATCTAGTTCATCTAATTTCCAAAGGCATCTCCACTAGATCCAAAGTCATCTTAATTCCCTTTTGCTCATATCTTACCAGACCCATTACAGAATATAATGCACCTTTTGGTTTGTGTGTGTCTAAACATATCACACAATTTGCGAGACCACAGAAATTCATAACTACGATAAGTACCCTCAAAAATCTTAGTTATCAGTATACACTATTTGCCCTTTCTCTGTACTTGGTCTCTTACAGACTCCTCCATGGAGATCTGTGCCTAGCCTTTCAAGCCATGAGAGATCCAACCCTAACTGACCTTCTATTCCTTTATAGAACTAACAGCACCTCAAATACTCAGTTAAAGGAATTAAACCTTTTTCAGTAGACAAATAAGACATGCTGGAGTGACAAATTCATATGCCAATGCATTCCACAATTTTGGAAAAACTTGCACTACATTAAAGTAGCACCTTTGTCAGCTTCAAGGTCAACCTAGATCAGTGGTGCACAACGTCCAGCCCACGGGACAAATATGTCCCCCAGAGTGCATCCAAAATTTTTTTAACAAAAGTGAAAAAATACTATGCCTTACTTCAGTCAGGCAAACTTTCCAGTACGTGCTTACTTACCTAATTGACTACAGTTGCACACACCTCTAATTTTAGCTGTGGAAGTACCTACCCTTTTTGTTTATAACTTGTAGTCTGTAAACAGTAGTAACTTTCTGCAAGAGTCTGTAATAAGTCATGGCTGCAAGCAAGAATTAAATTAAATGCAAAGTTGATGTAGAAAACAGGCAATTTCTTGATGACTGGATGGAACAGTACTGTTTTATTCAGCAGGGAGAAGAACATTATTTGGCTTCTTTGTCAGTCCCCAGCTGCGGTGCTGAAAATATCAAACTTGAAATTGCATTATGAGACTAAACAAAGATTTTGACAATGTGGTTGATGAAGAAAGAATGTCCAAAATTGAGGTGCTGTGTCGTAGTTTGACTAAGTAGAGCATTTTTACTAAGAGATCGACAGACTGACGCTACTTGTGAGGTTAGTTATGATATTTCACTAATGACTGCTAAGACTGGGCGTCCATTCACTGACTGTGATTTTGTAAATAACTGCATGATACTGCAGCTGCAACAAAAATGCTGTGTCCAGAAGTTAGTAAGAAAATAGAAACAGTCTGAATCACATGACCATTCAGTGCAGAACTACTAGCTTGTCTGGAGATGTCATAAGGCAGCTGGCAGACAAGGCAGCATTGTTTTCATATTTTCCTTGGCTGCCATTGAATCAACTAATGTTGATTCCACAGCACAAATGCTGTTTGCTCGTGGAGTATCTCCTACTTTCGACATCTCTTATGAGCTGAAAGGCATGGGCTCCCTTAAAAGATAAAAGGGTCAGATCTGCTATAACAGACATTGAAACAGTCTGGCTCTGGTTATGACAAAACTGGTGAGCATAACTGATGGTGTACCAGCTATGACAGGAGAGAGTAATGTGCTGGTATCACTGATGAAAAAAACATCTGGGAGATCAAAACAGGCAGTTAGTAAACTTTTGCTGTATCATAAATCAGCAGAATTTCTGCGGCAAAGATCTTTTGAAGAAGTAATGAAGACAGTAGCAAAAATTGTTAATGTCATAAAAAGTCAAGCCCTTAACCATCGCTGATTCCAGCAGTTTCTTCAGGATACTGAATCAGATCACAGTGACCTGCTATACTACTGTCAAGTATGATGGCCTAGTCAGGGTAAAATGTTGAGAAGATTCCGGGAATTGCTTGATGAGGTTACTACATTCATGAGAAGAAAGAACAAAGAAAAAGTTGCCGCCTTCCTTACTGACAAATCATGTTAGGCTAAGTTGGCATTTCTTGTTGATATGACTGAACACTTGAATGATCTTCACATGAAATTGCAAGGGAAAAACCAGCTTGCTTCTGAACTTTCAAACCATGTATCATCATTTCAGATGAAGCTTAAGTTATTTCGATCTGTCAGCATCAGGGAATTTCACCCACCTCCCCATGTTCCAGTCAATGCTGCAGAAACACCAAGGCACTGATAAGCAGAAATGTTATTGAAAAGTTGGATGTTTTGATTCATTCGACAGTCAGGTTCAAGATTTTGAAAAGCATAGACTGCAGTTGAAAATATTTGCAGATCCATTTGGTGTTTCTGTTAACGACATGGAGGCAAAGTACCAGTTGGAACTCATTTATCTTCAGTTATCAGGAGGACTCCGTGCTACATTCAGAGAAAACAGTCTGACTGACTTTTACAAGAGTCTTCCAGATGTCTTTGTAAATCTGAAAGACAATGCACGTATTCATGCAAGTTTATTTGGCAGCATGTATCATAGTGAACAGACATTTTCACAAATGAAACTGAACAAAAGTAGCATTTGGAATCGGCTAACAGACAATAATCTTTAAGTGTTGTTGAATTTGTCATCAACCAACACTGAGCCTGACATTACAAAACTTGTTTCAGAGATGCAGCCACAACCATCACACTGACTGCATAACCTACTGTTGCCACAGACTAGTGTGTTCAAAATGTAATCCCATTCAATGTGAATACTGTGACTCATTTTACTAATGTACTGTTTAGTGTAGTGATGTCTATGTTGCAGTTTATTGTTGTCTTAATTAAAATGCCACCCACCTGTACCTATTGTTAACTCATAATGACTTACTTTGTTTTGAGGTGGCCCACAGATGCATTAAGAATTTGTGTAGTGGTCCTCCCCACAAAAAGGTTGTGCACCACTGACCTAGATAACAGGATGGACAGCCTCAAGTTTTCCCCCAGTCTATCTTGTCTTGCTCTCCTTGAAACTAGAGATTACTTCTTAATAGTTTTTAGACACTGAACAGAGCCAAACAGGATGTGACTGACCACCAGTTCTTGATGGCTTGAATAACTACACCAGAGGAAGCTGGAAAAGAAGTGAGAGGTCTGAGAAACAACAAATGCCCACTGCAAGTGCCCCCATTATTGGCTGAGGTATCCCAATTGCATAGGTAAGGACTCTCAGGTAACTTGTTTCTTTATAGGAATGGCAGTAGTAGGACCAGCAGGAGCAAGGCAACTATCCTTGCTGTGACCGAGGAGGATGCACCAAATGTGGTTAGAATCACTGAAACATGTTGGTTGGAAGGTAAGCTGTCCAAGGTTTAAACAAACAGCAGACTTCAATCTACCCCTAAAAATAAAGTTGCCAAAACAGTGAAATGCACAAGCAGTAGACTAGAATTCTGTCAGGAACCCCTTAAGAGTAAAATTAGTGTGACAAATAACTGCAGGAAAGATGTCACTGTATCAAGACATCCTCACTAACTGCACAAACAATATGTTAAAATCTTGTCAAAATCCCTTTCAAGTATATTTAGACTGAGAATAAATGTCAGTTAAATTGTCACCTAATGAACACAATAATAAACACCCTGTAAATGTACGAGCTGTACACTGAATCATGTCTGAACCACCTTGAAGTAAAATTTCTCCAAAAGGAATAAACGGCAGTTAAGATGTCACTGCATGCACAATCAGGACTTGCACAGAATAAATTGCCCAAACAGTACATCAAAATCCAATCAGTATTAAGTAAAATTACACTGACAGAACAAACAGGTAAGGTGTCACAAAGTGTACACAAGCAGAACAAACCCCATAAAAGTGAGGCTGTATACTAAAATAATGTCCATGCCCCTTGTATTAAATATTACTCTAATATAAATATAGTAGGTGAGTTGTCAAAGGGCGCGCACAAGTTGCACATATTCATTAAATGCAATTTCCGTAACTTCAAATTGTGTCAGTATTCCTTTTAAGTAAAAATCTGTCTGACACAAAAAAATGGCAGATAAGTTGACACAGCGTTAACACAAATCACTACACGTTTTGACAATGTCCCTAACCAACTAAAACACTGCCACACACAAAAACACTTGAAAAATATTACAAGAAATTGCATAAGCAGTACATTTCTTCATAGGATACATACCAAATAAATACATTTTCAATGGGGAAAGGTTTCCTAAACAGAGCACACTCTCTTTTTTTTTTATTAAAATAAAATTAAATAATAAATACTTTTTTTATGTAAAACGGCTCCAAAGAGAACCTATCTGCCAGTGAAAGCAGGTGAAGTGATGCTGTTGCTCTTTTGGATCCACCAAGCTGCTTCTTTATGACACTGCAAGAAAATAATGAAGTTTTTCCACTGACTGCTGTTTTTTTCCAACTTCAGGGCTCACCAATTAGTCAGAGTGGATCCAAGGGAGGACCCACATCTTTTGGAAGCTGGCCTGGTGCTGTCTCTTTGGCAAGACACAAGCCATAGGCTACTGCAGCACTGGGAATGATGGACATTGGCAGATAATTCTGGGGTTCACCAGACCTCCAGAAAATGTGGTATCCATAAGACCCTAATAAGTTCTAACTAAAAAGGTAGCGAACAGCAATACGAATCTTCCAAAAGGCTTCTGAGAAACCTGCAGCCAAGGAGTTGCATTTTTTTTTTTTTTTTTTTGCTAACTGAGTGTGACTCATTTTTCTGATTTGTTGCATCATTGGCTACTGTAAGAACTGCTGGTGAAATGTA
The DNA here is from genome assembly GCF_019279795.1 of Protopterus annectens. Lineage (NCBI taxonomy): Eukaryota > Metazoa > Chordata > Ceratodontiformes > Protopteridae > Protopterus > Protopterus annectens. The sequence goes on along the minus strand of NC_056744.1, from coordinate 881,308,536 downwards.
AAAGGAACTTTTTAACAATGTTTCCACAAGCCCTTGGTTCAGTTCCTACTCGAGGGGGAAAAAACTTGTATGAGTATATTTCTTAAAAGCAGAAGGGTTTCTTGATTTAGGGTCTTATGCTGACCATCAACGTGTGTCTTGGTCATGGTCTCAAACTGAATGCAAAGAAATGCATCATCATCATTCCCTTCTGTAAAAATAATGTCCAGTTCACACTATCAAATTAACAGCAGTACTCCACGTACCTTTAAAATGGTAGGAGATCTGAGGTCACAAGCAGACTGTGACCTTAACTTTGACCACCATGTGTCTACTGTAGTAAGGAAAACTTTCTATGTAGCACACTTGATTAGCAAAGGCATCACCTCTAGAGCAAAGGAGGTTATAACCCCTCTATACTCTTCAATAATCAGGCCCATAAGTGAGTACAATGCCCTTTTCGGCATGTATCCCCTCAGAGATTTCTAACTAAGATCATCAAAAGACTCCAGCACGTGCCTTACACAGATTAACTGAAGTCCCTGTCACTATACTCAGTATCACACAGACTTCTTAGGGGAGATTTATGCCTGGCTTGCAGAGCTATCCCCGACCCAAACAATGAATTTGCTGCACATCTGTATATCAAACAGGACTAGAACTACCCATTCCAGGGACCTAAATATGGCCTGAAACTTGAAAAGGACATGCTGGAGGGATAGATGCGTCTTCCAGTGACTGTCATGTCTTTGGAACAGGCTGCCAATTCAGGTGAAGCACAGCAACTTTCTGACACTGTTCAAAAGGAACCTGGACAAGTGGATGGGGCACTATAGATTCTTAATGGAGATAGTGCCCACAACCTTCCTGGACATCAGTAGTCATTACTGAATACAATCCTAAGTATTGACTAGAGTATCTATGGTTATTACATTGGGATAAAACAGCTAGGCTTGAAATGACCTACAGGTTGATAGCCTAGTAACCGCCTATGATCCTATTTACATAAATTTTGCTGCCATCCTCCTCCAGTGGAGGTCATTGCTAAAGCTGATGTCTATGCCTCCGACTTCTACTACTTCTTAAATAGTTGTACTGAAAAGGCAGTCCTTATCCACACCAAATATGAGACATTTAAAAAAAAAAAAAAACCCTGTGGTGGAATACACACAAATAAATTAAAATAACACAAGAAATTGCTTAATGCTTAGAAGAGCTCTCATTCTATGCATCACAAAAGCACATTTAAGAAGACTAATAGAGACTTTTAGGAAACTCATGGTTCAGTATGAACTTAAAATAACTAAAACCAAAAAATAACTAGAAATATTTCTCCATCTCAAGACGTTAAGAACTAACACACAGCAATGACTGGAGCTAGTCCACAATAATTCTGTCTACTCAAAGCCAAAGGAAATAGCGAACATTCTAAGTTATAAAGTACAAATTTTACTCCATCCACAGTTACAGCAATTCCACAGTCCCAGCCACCCTCCCTTTAATTACTGCAGGAGAAGTCCACTCAGCCTGTTCAAAAGCTAATCCCACCTCATCCATTGGCCCAGATAATATAACAGGCTGCATGATTACCAATACTAAAAATGGCATTTTGAATTCCTACTTTACTTTTCCTACACATTTGAACTCCTACTTTACCCTCTTAAGACTCTTCCACTAACCACATCACTGAAGCCTGGAAAACAGCCATTGTAATGCCGTTAGACAAGGAAGGCCCAATTATAGCTTCAAATGTGAGGGTATGGAACATACCTTAGATCTCATTAACCTGGACAATGGGAAGACCCTTGTCCCTCATTGGTTGAGCTTTGTCAAAAGAAGGTCTTGCCTCTTTAACCTCATTTTTTAAAGAAAATTACTTTGGCAGTGGATAAAGGTTAGACAGTAAATGCAGTATCCAGTACATCTGGACCTGACCAAGACCTTTGACACTATTCCCCATGGGGAATTACTGACAGTCTTGTAAAACTGAATATAAATTCTTATATTGTGCAATAGATACCTGGTTAGAGTCACAGGTGCAACTTCTGAAAGCAAAGAAGTCATCAGTGGTGTACTACAGGATGCAGTGCTGGGGCCTCATCTATTTGCTATTTTTCAAACATTCAGCCAACGTTCCCTGTCTCTGCCTCTAACTCCATTCCACTCCTCCTTTCTATTAAAATTAAAACTCTTCCTCATCCCTAATAAATACTACAAACCTAAACCCTCCCCTTCCATCCTTTCCCTAACAAACGAAAACCCAACAAACTTACTCACCTTCTCTCTGTCCTCAGCCTAGCAGGCGATATTCATCCTAACCCTGGACCTAACATGCCCCAAACAAATAACCATAACTTCAACAACAAACCAAATTGTAAAGACCTCAAATTTCTCACCATCAACTCCCATAACTTAACCAATAAAATCACCCTCTTTCATGCTTGGCTAAACCATAATTCACCTGATATTGTAGCTATCTCTGAAACTTGGTTAAAAACCATACATAACCGACACTGAATTCCTTCCCCCCAGTTTTCAATCGCTCCGATCTGACCGCACAAACAAAAGAGGTGGTGGTGTAGCTCTAATCTACGCTAATCACTTATCCATCACTCCCTTCCCAAATCCTATCCTTTCCTTTCATAACGCTGAACTAGTAATCGGCATTTTAAAACTAAATGACCATAAAAATATCTGCATTATCTCCCTTTACATTCCACCTGGCAACAACACTGATACCCTGGAAGACATCCTCTCCTGGTCCTCCTCAAATATTAAACACGAAACTTACATTATGGGAGACATAAATATTAACTGGCAAAAAATCAGTGACCAAACTCCCACCTTATCTATCAATCTTTTCAACTTCACACAACTTATTAACTCTACTACTAGGCCCAACAAAACCAACCTCACAGGCTCCATCCTAGACTGGATCCTGGTGTCTCATCCAAACAAAACCACAACATCTGGTGTCATTCCAGACCCTCTAGGAGACCACCTCCCTGCCTTCGCTCATAGAACAACACCCTCTTCCTCCTTCTCCCATAAACTCTTACACACTCGCAACTTAACCAACTTTAACCCCTCCACCTTCTCTGATTCCCTCAAAATCACTAACTGGAACCCACTAAAAACCCTAACCCTAGACAAAGCCATTAATTTCTTCAACTCTAAATTCCTTACTGTCCTAAACTCCTTAGCTCCAATCCATACTAAAAGAGTCAAAGCCAAGACTGCCCCTTGGCTTAATAAAGAAACCAAGAAAATTATGCGACAAAGAGATAAATCCTGGAAAAACTATCTCCATCATAAACAACCTGAACACTTACTTAAATACAAACAGTTACGAAACCTAGCCAAAAAACATGTCATAAGAGATAGGTCTCACTACAACCATTTACAAATAAATCATGCAAAAAAACCCCAAACAATTCTGGAACTCTATTAACTCTCTTCTAAAGCCTGGTACAACAAAGAACCCTTGCCCTGATACTAGCAAATCTGACCAAGAAATTGCCAATCTATTCAACTCCTTCTTTACCTCTTCTATTGCTAAACTAACCAAAACCTTCCCCCAACAAAATCCCTGCACCCCCCCCTTCACAAGTCTCCACATCCTCTCCTCCCTCTTCCCCTATCTTTGAACTCAAACCCGTAACCACCCACTTTATAAAAAAACTTCTCTCAACACTCAAATCTTGCACCAATGCACCTGACAACATCCCCTCCTCCTCCTTAAAAATTGTCTCCAACAGTATTGCTCTCCCTATTAGCATCCTGGTAAATAGATCTTTTCATGAGTCTTATGTACCCAAACTATGGCGGTCTGCTTTCATTCTCCCACTCCACAAAGGTGGCAAGAATTGTAATTTCTCCAACTTTCTCTCCTATCTCAAAAATTCTTAAAAAATGCATCCACCTGCAGCTCATGCCATTCCTAACGAAACACCAGCTACTATCTCTCACCCAACACGGTTTATGCCCTGGGCATAACACTAACACAGCCCTTCTCTCCTTCATACACTGTCAACTCAGCTCAAGACTCTGGTAACTTAGTTTCATCTATTCTCTTAGATCTATCTAAAGCTTTTGATACCATCTCCCACTCCCATCTACTAAACCATCTAACCTCAACATCTCCCCAGATACTCTATCCTGGTTTTCTAGCTATCTTTCTGACAGGTCCCAAGCAGTGAAATGGGGCCAAGCCTCCTCCACCTTCCTTCCTACACCCACAGGAGTTCCCTAAGGCTCTATACTTGGCCCTCTCCTATTTAACATCTTCGTAAATGATTTCCACAAAGCTATTCCCAATACCAAAATTGTCCAATATGCAGACGACTCTACTTTGATCTGCTCTGCTTCCAGCTTTAGAGAACTCCAATCTCTAACTCAAACTGCTTTCACAACCACAGAAAAAATGGATGCACGAAAATCACCTCTCACTTAACGATAACAAAACTAAGATTCTTCTTTTTACCCACTCAAAATCCAACACCGCCAAAAAAATTAATTTTAAATTTCTTGCCTTAACTCCAACATTAACACCGTTCCCTCCGCTAAACTCCTAGGTGTCACAATCGATGAACACTTAAAATTCAATACCCATATCCAACTTAACATAAAAAAACCCATATAAAACTCGGCCTGCTATACAGAAATAATCAATTCCTCTCCCCCTCTACTCATCATACCTTAGCCACTACATATCTCCTCCCATCTCTTCTATATGGTGCCCCTCTGCTTACAAATCTATCTTCTACCCTAACCTCTAAACTGGAAGTATGCTACAATAAAATTTCAAAATTTGTCTCCAAGGCAAACTCCCTCTCTCATCACTGCACATCACTTCAAACTCTAAAATGGCTTGAACTCCCAAATCAACTAGACTACCTCCAAATCATCTCTGCCCACAAGTTAATCTTTCAACCCTCCCTTTGCCTCACACTATCCAATATTCTTCAACCTTACTCCCCCCCCCAGACCCCTTAGATCTTCTAACCAAAACCTTATTTCCATCCACAAACCCAAATGCCCAGCAGGTCAACTTTTACTCTCCTTTTCCGTTGCTAAAAAATGGAATGTCCTTCCCTCTGTCCTGAGGACCTGTGACAACCTACACTCCTTCAAAACTCAACTCCTACCTGCATACTTATCGAAAATGTAACTTCACACTTCACTCTATACCCCCCAAAACTCCCCTCTTCCTTCTCTCCTGGCTAACCTTCATTACCTTTTTAGTTCTCTCTTGGTCACACTCTGACAAGGTAACTAACACCTACTGCTAACCCTATACAATTTTTCCTATCATCCTCCTAGACTCTTTCCTTAACTTCAAATGTTACTGAATTACTGATTTGAAGGAATTTGCAGGAGGTAGTCTACCAACTTGAATGCCTACCTCTTACGATTTAAGTAATTCAATCTTTTGTATATAAATCATTTTTCTCTCTTTGAATTCTATTTGTACTTCTAAAAATGTGATCTAAAGATGTAGGTTGACACAATGTTCTTTTGTATGCAACTCATTTTTAGCTTTGAATTTTATTTGTATGTCTAATTATTATGTCTTGTAACATTGTATTGTGGAGCTTTTCTCCCTGGGCCTCCACTGAAAATGGGTTCTTTGGTCCAGTGAACCTCCCCCTGGTTACCAAACTGGAATAAAATAAATATGATTATCCAAGTTTGCAGATGACTGTAAATTGGGGATTATTTAATCTTCTACTGACTCATTACTGTTCCAACATTGGTTAGACTCTTTTAAATGTCATGAAAGGACAATGATCTCAAATTAAATGTGAACAAAATCTTGACATAGTTCATTTCAGTAAACAAAAGACTTTCACATATCATACAAGTTGTACACCACTCCAATCAGATATGGTTGTAAGTAATCTAGATACACTTATAATTCCTTACCTTTTGACCACTGTCTATCTACAGTAGCATGGAACAGCCTTCTATCTGGATATTAAATTTCCAAAAAAATCTCCTCTAGATCCAAAGTCGTCTCAGCTCCCCTTTATTCGTATTTCAGCAAGCCCATTACTAAATATAATGCTTCTTTGCTTATGGATTAACATAACACTCAAATTGACAGACCTCACAGTTTCAAAATTAAAAAGATAACTGGTCTCAAAAATCATAGTTATAAGAATAGACTGGCTGCAATCTTTCTATACTTGTTTCTTACAAACTCTTCTGTCGTGATCTGCATCTAGACTTTGAACCATGAAAGATCCAATCTTCTTCGACTTCCTATTACCTCACAAAGCAAATGGTTCCACAAATACCAGGTTAAAGGAACTAACTGTTCATAAATAGATAAGACATGTTGACATGAGTTTAATATCCAAATAAGCCCCCCCACCCCACCCCCACACTTCTGGAATAAACGTCTTCTACATGTAAAACAGAGTAGCACTCTTGCCACTTTCAAGAAAAAACAAAATAAATAGATGGGCAGCCTCAACCCCTGCAATCAATATTGTGCTACCTTCCCAGAGGCAAAAGGGAATATTTCAATATGGGTTACTGGATAATCTTGAAATGGTCTGCAGACTGACTGCCTAGTACTTACTATTAACCTACATATGGCTCCTGTTTGTACTGTTCAAGCTTTGCCACATTCAGATTTATCACTGCTGATAAAGGGCATGATAATGAGGCAATGATAAAGACCTGCTGCAGTAATCTACATAATGACCGAAGAATACCAATGAAGAGAACTTTAAATAAAAAGGAAAGGTGCTATAATACTAGGGAGATCAAAAAGTGATCTTCAAAAAAGTTCCAATTACTGTAATCAGGCTGGCAAGGATTTTTAAAATTCCTGCCTTAATGATATAAATGTGCCCAACTCTCCAGTGAAATCTACTTCCGTAACTACAGTGGCATGTCTCATACAATTACATGTTTTCAACAGAAGACAAAGGGCAAAATGCATCTTTTTCATGTGAACAAGCTTTCTTAGCTCTTCAATTAAGGAAAGCAGTGGAATGCTTCTCTACCCTGTGATGCAACTACACCTCACCACAACCAGCTGCCATAACTGAAAGATGTACGGCTAAAGATAAAAAAAAAAAAAAAAAAAAAAAAATCACAACAATATAGTTCTTACCAGCTATAAAAGAAAATTAAGTTAATTGGACCAAGGTGTGGTACGTCTTTCTGAACACCTATTTTAATAAAGGATACATAAAAAGAGCCAAAAGAAACACACGACACAAACTGGAAAAGACAAAACTCCAAAGCTGAGCGTAGAAGTTCACCAGAAACTTTAATGATTAGTGCTTTCGTCCGTTCAAAAACAATTGGACTTCATCAGATAACAGTTCAAGTCAATCAGTCTTTTATAACAAACAAACTTCCCTAGTAATTAGTTAAATCAGCCAATTACAAACTAGTCAATCCTATATTAAAGTAACAGATACAAAAATTCCTTAAAATTTCACTGTGAACTTACCTGAAGGTATTTCTATAAAAATATGTATGTTTTCATATTAAAATTCACTTTTTGATAAAACATGAATTTACACTCAATGGTTTCAAAATGGCCTTGCCCTCTGCCCCTGTAGCAAAGCTGACAAACAGCTGGTCAGATTTTCTGAAAGGTTTAGTCCTGTCAAGTTAGAACCTGAGCTGCCTGTGCACATCCAAGGAGTGCAGGATCCTTTCCCCTTTATTCTGAGGATTAGGAAAAAAGGTTGGCAAATGGATGGATTGGTTTCAACCCACACTAGATTCCACCTTGGGCATAAAAGATGGGTTAGTCCTGAGGGAAACCCTGTCCGCATGGAAGATAATGAAGGGTTCCATAACCATAAGGCCCTGTAAATCAGACACTCTTCTTGCTGAAGTGATGGCTAGTAGTAAGGCTGTTTTCCAAGAGAGGAATTTTAACTCTGCTGTAGCAGCAGGCTCAAAAGGGGGAAGCGTGAGCTTCTCTAGTACAAAGTTAAGGTCCCAGGCAGGAGTGGGAGCTCTCCTTGGGCGTCTTAAATTGTTAACTCCTCTCAGGAACTGTTTGATCAGAGAGTGAGAGAAGAGGGGTGAGCTCAGTGTTGTAATGAGCTGAGATGGCAGAGGCATGAATCTTAATTGATGAGAAGGAGAGGCCTTTGTGGAGCAGCTCTGCTAGGTAATCTAGGATTTAAGGCAAGGAGGGCATGGCTGTGTCATTCCCTTGAGACAGCTCCAAGAACAATATCTATTCCACTTTTCTGAATAGGATTTTCTAGTACTGGGTCTTATGGCCTCAATGATAACATCCAGCACCTGTTTGCTGAGGGTTGCTGGTGATGTATTCAGGGAATAAGCTGGGCTGCCAGGTTCAGGGTTTGCAGCTAAGGATGCACAATCTGTCCCTCCTGCTGGGACAGCAGAGAGGGGGGTCTGCTGTAGGTGACACTGTGGCACTGCAGTCAGACTGCATAGGAGTGGGCATAGTGCTGGCGTGGCCATACTGGTGCAATAAGGACTTTCCTTGGCTTGTCCTGTTTGATCTTGAGGAGTACCTTTGGAAGGAAGGGCAGAGGGGGAAAGGCATAGATTGAGAGATTGTCCCATGTGAAGGCTAGGACATTCACTTTCCAAGCTTAGCTGTGGGGAATTCTGGTGCAAAATTTTAGTTGATGGTTTTGGGGGGACAGAAAGAGGTCCACCTCTGGTGTTCCCACCTGTGTATTAGAAGTTTGAATGAGTTTGGTTCCAGTTTCCATTTGTGTGGGTCCATTAGATTTCTGCTTTTCGTCTGCCAGTGAATTTTGTTTGCCTGGCAGGAATTGAGCTTGTAGGTGCACTTGGTTGCTTAAGGCTGTATTCAACAGAGTCATGGCTAACTTGCAGAGTGGGTAAGAGTGAATTCCCCCTGCTTGTTTATGCACCACATAACTGTGGTGTTGTCTATCAGTTGTCCTGTCAGGATAAGGTATTTGAAGGCTGTCACTGCATTCTGTACAGCTAACATTTATTTTTGATTGATATGCAGATGAATTTGTCCTGGGCTCCATTTGCCTGCCATGTGAGCCCCCATGCATAGTCTGATGTGTATGCTGTCAGAGTTTGGACAGTGGGGGGGTTGTGAGAAAGGGAGTCCGTTGTTGTGGTTGCAAGCCTCTGCCCACCAAAGGAACTCTGTCCTTAGGCAAGGAATAATAGGAATCACTGCTTCCAGGTCCTGGGAATGTTGACACCAGAGACTTGTTAAGTACCATTGGAGTTTCCTCATATGCAGTCTTGAATATGGAATCAGTAGAATACATGAGGCCATGAACCCTAGGGCTTGCAGTATTTTTCTTGCAGATAGATGGTTTTGGGTGGCCAGTAGTTTGAAATAAGTTGTCAAACAAACCTGCTTTTCTGGAGTGAGGAATGCCACCTGGGAAGTTGTGTTCAAGCTTGCTCCCAAGAAAACAATCTTTTGGCTGGGTACCAGATGTGATTTTTTTTTTGTTGATGGTATACCTCAGAGAAGTTAGGAGTCTCTCTTTACAAATGTCAGGTGCTTAAGTAGCAATTCCTGATTGTCCGCCTGAATCAGGTAATCGTCCAAGTATGGGTAAATATGAATACTTTTTTGCCTGCAGTAAGCAATGGCTGGAGCCCTGCTCTTTGTGAATACCCTGGGTGCAGTAGATAAGCCAAAGGGAAGTGCAGAGCACAGATAGTGCATAGAGCCTGCCCTGAAACATAGATATTTCCTGCAAGATTCCCTTATGGGGATGTGGAGATAAGCTTCTTTTAAGTCTTGGGTGACTAGCCAGGAGTCCTTGGCTAGCATAGGAAGGAGCTGCTGGAGTGTAAGCATTTTGAATTTTGGTACCACCAGGAAGGTGTTTAGGGTTGACAGATCCAGAATAGGGCACCAAGATTTCTCTTTCCTGGTCACCAAGAACAGCCTGGAGTAGAAACCCTGTCCCCTTTGCTCTGTTGGCACAGGTTGAATAGCCCTGATACTGAGAAAAGAAAGTACTTGCTTTTGAACCTCTGTCCACTGGTTTGGAGGAAGGTCTGGCAATCTGCTTGGGGTTGGCAGAGAGTGGAAATAGAATCTGTATCCCTGGGATACAATGTTTAAGATCCATTGGGCCTGGATAATATACTCCCAGTTTTTTGCATGCAGGGTGAGTTTTCCTCCTAGGGGTGCAAGTACTTGGGCATGGCTGGGAAGGGTTAAGGACAAGTCATTGTGAACTTTTTCCATAGGGGAGTGGCTTACCACTCCCAGTTTTTCAGGAGGAAGCACTCCATTGTTTAGATCTGTGCATACTCTCAGACTGTAGTCTTTGTGGCCTGTTGCCTTTGGGCTGAGAAGGTCTGGAAGGGACTGGAAAGGACCAATTTTTTGAAGGCCAATGCCTACTAAATCTAGGTGGCTGTACCTGTAAGAAATCTTGAACAGTTTGCATGGATTTAGCTTTTTCTTCCATCTTTTTAAGAACTTCTTCTGCTTTAGAGCCAAACAAACATTCTTGGTTTAATGGAGCATCAAGTAATTTTGCCTTGACATGGTCTGGCAAGATTTGTTCTTCAGCCAAGCATGCCTTCTCAGAACAGACCCAGTGAGAGCAGCCCTGCAAGATGCTTCTAAGGCATCAAAACCACACTGCAAAGTATGTTTACCAACTTCGTTTGCAGAATGCATTAAATCTTTTAAGTCCTTATTTTCTGCACAATCAGGAATCAACAGCATTTTTTGCTCATTACAGCCTAGTGCTCCTCCAGACATCATCTGTGCAGTTAACTCTTATTGCTCCTCTAGGCATCAAATATTGTTCATATTTGTATTAATAATTCCAAAACTATGCTACATACAAGGTACCAGGATATTTTGCCTTGAAGCATATGTGATGTCAAACACAACTGTATTGATATTTGACCTCTCTAATGAGCATTTTCTAGAACTGTAAGGTGATAACTTCATTTTTTAAAGGCTTAAGCCATGCCCACTGGGGGGTTAAAGTCACACACACAAAAGAGCTGTACCGGAGGGAATGAGTTAATTAGATCACTATTATTCTGCTGGTACTTCAACATGTGAAACTGGCAATTTAAAGCCCTGATGGCAAGAGTTGCAGAGGTATATACCTTCTTACCCCATCTGTCTAGAGCCCTATAATCCCTGTCCGAAGGAGTAGGGTTTTGGCTGTAGAAGTCTTAATACCTTTAGGTCCCTGGGAAATGGTCTCTGGATCCTCAGTGGGATTTTTAAAGAGAAATTTGTGAGAGTCAGGTACTTTGTAGTATCTGTCAGGCTTTCTAGAAGCAGGTGGTAAAGTATCAGTGGTACAGCTGGATTCCATGAAGGCATCATCTACAATATCCAGGACAGGGGAAACAGCTAGAGGCCTATGCTGAGGCAAGTCTAAAAATTCCCTGAGGATCTTTTTGGACTGTGGGTAGTCCTGGCATTCCCAGTGGAAATGCTCTCTTAGGGTATGCAAGGTTACACTGAAAGAAAGGTCCTCTGGGAGGAGGCTGAGGGAATTGACTCTTCTACATTCGAGTCCTCAAAGGTAGATAAGGGTATGTCCTGGTAACCGCAGGAGTCAGAATCATCAGACTCATGGTCTGAAGAATCAGAAGGAAAATCAATTCTTTGTCTTTTAGAGGGGGAAGGCTGGCTTACCCTAATTAAAGTAATAAGGTCTTCAGCCATTCTAAGCATTTGTTTCTGTGGTATGGGAGCTTGCGAATGTGCTTTCCTAGGTGTAGTGTGATCTCTGGGCCTGAGAAATTCGGTAGATTTAGTCATTAACAAAGTAGTCAGTTTAATACGAACATCGGAAGGTCTGAATACACCCATAGAAGCTGGTGCCTGCACAGCGGCTCCAAACCCCTCCAAGGTAGAGACATCCGCAGGTTCCATAGTCGAAGAAGCATCTCGGAATACACCGGACTCCGAATGGGTCTCAGTAGAGGCTGCAAATCTGCAGAAGTGGGTAACAGGGGCTGCGAAAGCGCATGAGTACCGGCGGACTGGTGACTAGCTTAACTGAAGCATTGTTGGCAGTTTTGGACCTATGCGGTCTGTCTGACTTAATCTTTGCTTTTTTTCTGAAGGTTGGTAGTCTGATGGTTTACCGATGCCATTTTGGAATACGGAGAAAGAGAGCAAAAGAATTTAGAGACAAAAATAGCCCGATGATGAATAGTTCGGATGTTGAACAAGGCACAAAACTGACAGCTAGGGACGTCGTGGTCTGGGCCTAAACAGGTGATGCAGTAAAAATGAAAATCTCTGACAGGTATTTGCTTTCCACAGGCAAGACAATTGTTAACTTTTTCTGACATCGGTTAGAGCAAGAAAAAAGGATCCCCAACGGGGTACTTAGCTTTAGAAGACTTCAGGTTTGAAACCTCAAAAAACAAAAATTTCAGGTAGCTGCCGAACGGCACTTGCAAACTGCCTCTGCTTCGGGCTCCTGCATGGCAAGAAAAGCTGAAATTATGGCGTCGGCTGCATGTTTTATACCCCCCTGACGTCATGGATGAGACGACAGCATCCAACGCAGAAATCCCAAGACAATGGTATTCGGGCCGACTGAGGGCTACCTGCAGGCAGATTACCCAAGTGTGATGACTGCAACAGTAAACACGAAGAACATCTGTTATCTGATGAAGTCCAATTGTTTTTGGACAGATGAAAGTGCTAATTATTAAAGTTTCTGGTAAACTTCTATGCTCAGCTTTGGAGTTTTTTTTTTTAATGCATAAAAAGAGACTACCTTGATCTGTAGGAGCTGGTCTAAGGAGGATGAGTGAGCATCGACTGCTGGCTCAATCATCCTGGAGGGACAAAGGTGGCTTTGGCTTGTCAGCTAGATGACACCTAGTGGAAGCACTGGGTGATGCTCCATAGTTGCAAGTCCTGTCACTGTGTAGGTGCATGGACTGAGCATCATCAAGTGCTAGAAACACTGTACTTCATTTCCAGTAATCAAACTCTGAGAAAGCTCTGCCTCATGTTCCAATTTTCACTCACATGTTCTCAAAGTATAACCTAAAGGTTACAGTGGTAAAGTATTCCAGGTATATCAAATATGACCCATCCTTTGGAAAATAATGATCCATATAAGAAATTAAAAGACAAGATGAAACAAACCAGAGCTAACAAAATGGAACATTGGAATCTTCATTCTTGAACTTGCACAAACAATATAAAGGAACAGGAAATTTGCAGTCCCACTCTTGAAATTGCACAAAATATCAAGAAACTAAAGGTTAAGAACTGTTGTAAAGTTTGCTTCATTATCTGTGTCTGCTTTAGTTATGTATTGTGTGCACTTCAGATTATTTTCAGACTCAGATTTGATTTAAAAAGTTCTCAAATTACTTATGAGAACTTAACTGCATTTAGGATTTTTTCAATGCTACCTCAAATTGTGTTCCTCTTCCTCTCACCATTTTTTTAAAGAAGAAGGTTACACGAACCGGACAACCTATAACTTGTAAAGGATCTCGAAACTTAAGCTATGTCTGAAACTACTCATGAAACTAGGTAAAAATAGCCATGAACAGAAGGCCTACAAAAGCAAACAGGGTTACAGTTAAACTATCTACACCATACATTAGGACCTTCAAATGCTTAACAAAACAGCTAACATGTTTTGCAAAGTGACTACGATTAAAAGGACCACATATTCCAGTGGTTAGCAAAACTAGGACTGCACAGCTTTAGAAGTAGAAACTGAAAGCACAGAATATGGATTATCTAAACTTCTTCACGTACGTCAGAGGCATAGTATTGAAAGGGGAAAGCAGAATATAAACTTTTTCTGTGCCTCAGACAGAAATCGTGATCCTCAATTAGTGACAATAATGAAGAGAAAGTGTAGACGCCATTAGTCTGGGTTGTCATATCACTGCTATTCCCAAAACAAGCAAATTACCTGTACCTTCCGGATTAATGCCTTAACATCCAAGGAAAGAGAAAGATACTTGAAAATATAAAGATGTAAGACAATACTACGGCACTGTGTAGTTGTATGTTCCCAGTAAAACAAAGGCACCTTCTTCTGTGATACAAGTAGTCTATTTATTAAACCAGAAATAATGTGTTTTCACAGTATAACCCACTGCTTCTTCAGACGTATTTGCAATGGCATCTAACATGAACATTTAAATACTAAATTATTTAATTAAAGTATCCAATTAAAAATCTCATACCAAAAATACCACCATTTAAAGACAAATTACAAAACACAGAACTAAACTTAATACATGTGAAAGCTTTCATGGAATAAAAGCTAAAAACATTTAAAACACTATGCCTGAATAAACAATAAATATGCAAACTCTCCCTGAATAGTGAACTGACAGAATGTCAAGTGAAAAAAGGGGGGTTAGTTGTTACACTGAAAACCCATAAATGAGGGTGTATAAATGATATATGAAAATGGACAACTATAAGTAAACATTATATTACTTCCCAAGTGGTCTAGCTTTTAGAATAGGTTTTATCGGGACTTTATCATTTAGTCCCTTGCCTACATCAGCCCTTAGTGTAATTATCCATTTTGTCTCATTTACTTCTGTTTTATTACTAATATTCCCTAGCCTATTGCTAACCCTGGTAGTTTCTATTATATAAAACTTAAATGTGTGTAAATTAGAGGTATTCATAACATGTTTAGCTAAGGCATTTGTAGAAACCTGTTTTTGTATATCATATAGATGTTCCCTAATTCTAAATTTAAACTTTCTATATGTTTTGCCTACATAAAAGGCCTAACAGGTTTCACAGATAGCAAGATGTTCAGTGTCACATGTTCCTTCTGCATTAAACCAAAAAGTTTTCTTCAGGTCTGGATGGAAAAACTCTGTCAATACTTCTACATATTGGCAGAAGTTACAATTATTACATGGTTTAACCCCCTTTTACGTCCTTTCTTAGTGCTATTAGAATAGCACAGCATTCTATTCATGTTAGTCATATTTTTATAAAGAAAAGATAGATACCCACCTACCACTTTTCTAATTTCAGGGTCAGCCGTTAATACAGGACAATATTTCCTAAAAGTATCTGTTGATACTTGCATATTATTAGCATATTTAACTGGCATTTTGTGCTGGACTTTCTATTACCTTCTACCCTTTCTGAGAAGTAGGGTCTCCCCATCGTATCTCTACTATCTCTAACTTGATTCAGGACTGTTTCTAATTTATCCTTATGATACCATCTCTTCATCTTTCCTTCTTCCAACAAGTGTAATTTCTTTCTCAAAATCTTCCTCTTCTATACACAGTCTTGATAGTCTCATGCCTTGACCCTTTACTACATTATTAAAAATGTGCTGTGGTTGCATACTACTTCTATATAGATAGGTGTTCTTATAGCATTCTTTTCTATATATCTCAGTGGTTATTTTCCCTTCTTCTGTAATGTTAATGGTGACATCAAGAAAATGTATATTTTGAGGAAATTTTTAAAAATGTAGATGTACGGTTTAAATGTTCAACACACTAACACTTGTTCTATGGAGCCTTCCCAAATGAAAAAGAGGTCATCCACAAACCACCTAAAAATTTTATTTATGCTCTAAAATTACCTTCTTCTATTATGTTCTTGTTCCCATAGCACCATAACTATATTGGCGTAACTGTTATCACAGAATGCCCATGGCTACTCCATGTGCTTGCAGGCATAATTGGTTTTCAAAAGTAAATATATTATTCTCTAGAACAAGTTCCATCAGTAGTGCTTTCATATCTCTCTTTACTGCTTCTAAATTGGAATGTTTTCTTTTTTGTTCAAATATGATTTTTATTAGAATTTTCACGGAATGTTTTCTTAAATAATGTTACAGCATGGCTATACCTTGGTTATTCGGAATAACTGTAAATAAGGACTGTACATCCAAAGTCACCATAATATTCCCTCTGAACTACATATTTGTATGGTAATATTGGTAGAGGTCCATTAAAAATTGTTTAGTCTCTCTCAAACTAAAACAATTCTGATCTACATATGGTCTTAAAACTTTTTCTAGATATATAAAAATGGATTCTGTATACAAACCTTTGCCTGAGACTATAGGCCTCATGGGTGGGTCTAGGGGGTTATGGACTTTGGGTATGCCTTGCATCACCAGTATTAGTGGGTCCTCTACTATAAAATATTCATGTAAGTTCAGCTCCAATAGTCTGATTGCTAAACATTCCTGCTAAGTAGTCTTAATCCTAGTAACTATTCTATGTACATCTTCATAAACAATTTTCTTGTAAGAGATACCATCATTTAACATTTCATTCATTTTGCTAACATAAAACACTATCCATGACTACTATGGTCCCACCTTTATCTGCAGTATCTGAATATTGTACAATAGAGGACCTACTAACTGTGTACAGAATCCATTTCTATATATCTAGAAAAAGTTTTAAGACCATATGTAGATTTGATTCTGTATCACACCTCAGAAAAATAATCTCCCTTGTCACAGCAATCTGCCCACCCAGCATACTCAATTAGGAATCCTAAGTCTGCCAACTCACACACTCCCAGAAAATGTGTTCCCAATTACCTCTTTCTTCCCTTTTACAGCTCCAACATTTGATGTCTACCTGAGGAAAATTTTTCTCGAGTCCACTTGGGGTATAAAAATATCTATGTAAGCATTTCCAAGCAAATATTTGGGAGACCTACATATATCCTCCCATTGTTTCTTTGTGAATTGCTTATCCAAGCTCTCTTCCCAATCCTAACATCCTCTGATTTTAATCAATCATGACACAATATTTTACATGCTCTACTGTTTCTTTTTTTTAATGGCAGCTTCTTTTTTAGACAATTTTACTAAAAGCTCTACTAGCACTGGTCTTTCGTTTAGGACCCTATATTTTTTTCTCGTTGTCTATACTCTGACAATAATCCTTGATAGGGAAGGCAACATTTAACCTGTACAAATAAATTCTTGGCATCTTCCAATTTTATCATCTTTTCCTTTTTAGTTATTTGCTCCCAATATCTTGGGTTCTTTGCCAGTTTTCCCTCTAAGCCCTGCTTATAGCTGAAAAGGGCCTTTGGTCAAGTCCATTTATATGGTTGATAAATAAGAAAACAAAATCACTTTAAAAATGATATTCACTTTCTTAAATGGCATACATAATAACCATTCAAATTTTAACTGTGTAATACAGCACTTCACTCTCTCCAGTCAAGGCATCATTCATTTAAATGCTCAACCCTCCCTTTGTCAGCTGGTCTCGTGTCTACCTAACCTCAGACTTGAATCCAAGACTGTGGGGATACAGATTAATAGCACTACTCTGCACAGACTATAGTTAAAGTCACAGCTTTTGTACTTGTTTTAAGGCTAAATATTTTATATATTAAGCAAAATTACATATCAAAGCATGACTCTAACAATTTACAGAATGTGTTAACATACAGTTGTGAAGTCCACACCACACTCAAACAGGGCTTAAAAGTAAAAGATTTGTCATTTTTTTCCACTTCTAAAAGAAAAAAAATCCCCAAAAACATTGTAGCATTGCTAGCAATGCAATTTTGAAAACCAAATAGTGATCGGGAATATGTGAGGGAGAGCAGATGCAAAGAAACAGTACCAGCACTGGAAGGAAGGTGACTCCACCATTAACTTATCTACTCATAACAATACTGAGCAAACTGCGAGAAAGAAAGCTCATGTAGACAAACCAGAGTCTACTGTAGCATACATGAAAAGTTATGTATTTACCATGACAGATATGTATGGTCATGGTTCATCCTTCTTACCCACTAGGGACTGAAATTTTAAGCTTTCAGTCTGTTCAACACCCCCTACTTTTCCTGGGTTTCAGCTCCTACCCTTTACCTGCACACCGCGGATTTTGCACAAGTTATGCAGTAAACTGCTGGAAGTATGGCACACAACTCAATCTCAAGGCACAGCAAACATTATCTTGTAAGGTCCCCTTTCTGCCAAGCTGGAGGAAGGTGGGTGGTGATGTTGAGAAGAATGAACCATGACCATGTAGACGTATTATTATGGTGAGTTCAAAACTTTCTAATTTGATGTGGTTTACTACAACCTCCTCAATCATTTTGGTACATACTCCTCAATCATTAGGACAGAGTCCACAGAACACCTACTTAAGTGGTATCATGAAAGGATACCCAGATCATCTATGGCTTCAAATAAAGACGGACACCTAGAGACCATATGCAGTTTGTAATGCCTTATGAAAATGATCAAAGAATGGAAGCATTCTTAAAAATTATTTGTAAGGGAGCTACAATCCTCTTGACACAACCACTTTTGGTAATACCTTGTATTTCACTTCAAATCTTTACTAAAAGCGCACCTAAAAACATGCTGGCTATGCCCTTGCAACTCCCACTCTAATATCACCCACCCCATCCAACTACTACTTTTCTTTCCACCCCACTATCTACCTTGATTATAGCAAACTCAGCTGCTCATAAACCTAGTACTTATTATACAGCAGGAACTTATTATTGTAACATTTGTTAATGTCTGTTTTGTACTTCGCAGATAAAGATTCCAGTTGTCTACTGATGTACTATGCTCATCTGTAAATATGTTTGTAATTAATTGCTATGTTAATCGCTATGTAATCCAATGTAACTACTGTTTATTTTAACTGTGGAGCTTTTCTCCCGGGCCTCTGCTGAAAATGGACCTACTTCCAGACGGACACTCCCAGTCAAAAAATGTAAATAAATAAATAATAAATAAATAAATAATTTACAGCAACAAAATTTGATATCGTTATATAATTGCTTACACAAGGTAGACTTACAAGCTTTCATATCTTTTTTTTAAAGGAACATATGACATGAGCCTCCCAGAAGTGTTTTGTCCTGTTCAAATCATAATGCATTTATCTATTCATGCCTATATAGTGCTACAAGAACACCCCTTTGTTAGCAAAATTACTGGAAGATTAATATTTTTAAGATTAACCTCCATAACTACCTTTGGCATGAAGATAGGATTAATTTTGGATGGCCATCCTTTCTTTGTGGAAGACCAAGTATGGAGGTGTAGGACCTCCAAGTTGGCTGCACACCGAGTAACAGCTGAATTTCTGCTCTCCCAGTGTGAAAACAGAGTCTGTGGAGTTGTCTTTTGGGGTAAACTTCTGCAACTGGCTAGAAAAGTGCACTGACTGGATGCCAGCAAAAATTTAATTTAGGGAACCTGAAAGTAAATCATTCATAAAAGGTGAGAAGAAAACACTGCTGGGAAGAATTGTGCAGCTGTTCAGCAAAAGAAAGTGCAAGCTCCAGCTTCGGTGCAGACACATAACTGCCAGTAATCTAGACGAAAAATAAGTTAAATGTACTCAGAGCTGGTTAAAATAAATGAAACATTGAAGGAGAACATCAACTCAGACAACAAAAGCTGGAAGCAGTTTTAAAAAGATATTCAGATGAGGTGAAATGCCAAAATCAGATGTCGAAATGAAGAAAACGCTGGCAGAGTATGAGACTGCTCAAGGACAGATGTTTAATAATAGAATTAGAGGACAGAGCACATATGGAAAACCTGAGATTTTCTGCTTACCAGAAAAGCTGGAATGAACAGACACTATTAATTTTATGAAAGCACAAATAAGCAACTGGACTGGTATTCCACAACAGCTGCTAACTGAAATGGCACATCATGTATATACACCAAATATAGCCATGAGAAAGCAACCTAGACCTTTAATAGTAAAGATAAAATCTTACCAGCAGAAAGAGTTGATTCTGACAAAATTGTGGCAGAAGGACAAAGCACTAAAAGTGGGAGACAGTAAAGTGTTTGTGGAAAATTATTACTAACTGTATACTAGGCAGAACAGCAGTAAATTCATGATATGGGAATGAAATTCATTTGAGAATGTCAAGAAGCAGGCATGAGATTCAAGCTGCTGTATCCAGCTATTTTCAGAATATTCTTTCCTGGAGAGTCACAATCATTTTTTGATACAGAACATGCTAAGGAGGAAATACAAAAGTCTGTCCAATAAAATGTGGGCTATCAGACAGAAAGAGATTCTGCTTCATGTTCTTCTGGTAATAAAGTCCATAGAGAGACTGCCAGTTAAACCTTTTCCAATGTTTCAAAGGAAAATGTTTGAGAGAGAAAAAAAGCAAAAGAGTTGACTAGAAGAACCAGGAGTAC
This sequence comes from Protopterus annectens, assembly GCF_019279795.1. NCBI lineage: Eukaryota > Metazoa > Chordata > Ceratodontiformes > Protopteridae > Protopterus > Protopterus annectens. The sequence continues at coordinate 881,288,413 of NC_056744.1, read as the reverse complement.
ATTGGAAATGAAGCACATACTGGATTTGGGAGTTGGAGTTCAACAGGAAGAAAATCTAGGAGCTTTTAAATTGACAAATAAATGTGGGATTACAAAGCATTAATTATATTTGTGAAACATGACAAAACAAGAAAACCTGGAAATATTGGACTTCTTTGACTTTATTGAACTTGCAGGGGACTCCAAACCATACATCCAACTTCATGTAATTAATGTTTGGAAGAACATTTAGGAAGAGGGAAGAAGGAGGAAAGAGTTAACTGTAAGTAAAACAAAATCTTAACAGTAGTCTATTTATAATGCATGACACAACCTGCATGCTATGAAGTAAAGCTCTCTCAGTTATTTTTGAGTGTAATATGGATACTAAAGTAAAAAGGTGCCCTGTTTTTCCCTCCTCCATTCTTTCTCCCTGTTCAGTTTTATTGACACTGCAATGTAAAAAAAAAAAAAAAAAAAAAAAAGAGCATGAGACATGAAAAAATGATATGATCTCTCAAACTTGCATATGAGAATGAATGGATTAAGGCCCTTGGTTTGATTTAGTAAAAGGTTTTAAGGGAAGCTTATAAATAAAAAGAACATCTAGCAAATAAATTAATGGTTGTAGTAGAGCTAACTGTATTCCTGGTTCTCATGCCACTCTCTGATAAGGGGCAATAAAATCAGAATACTTCTTTCTTTCCATGGCTAGGAGATAATGTTTTCTGAAAGCATTCAATTTTTTTTCCTACTCTGGATCAGGAATAAAGACAAGACAAAAACAGACAGTGCTTAGAAGGGAAAATATAATGAAAAAGGGTGAATTTCTGAAGAAATGTGTGAAAATATTTGGCATGAAAGATGTGACTTCAGTAGTAGGAGTTGAGTGAATTTGCATATTATTCCCCAAAGTACAAAAACTGGGCAAGGCTAGACAAAGATCATATGCATTTAACTGAAAGTTCTGATACTAATCCAATAACTATTTTGGATCACATATCAATACTAATTAAATAAAAATGCAGGGTAGTGAAACACAAATGAGACACTGGCGCTTTCCCTCCTAGCTGTTAAGAGATGAATTTAAGTAATGAGTAGTGGAAATTATTTGGGAGTTATTAGGGAAGACAGAAATGTCTTCTAAAATATAGCTAGGGAGTGGGATAAAATTAAAGTGGAGTTTAAAAACAAGGAGGAAATGAAAGAGATTTGGTTAAGAAGTAAATAATTATTTAGAGAGACTGGCAATGGTTAAAGTACTGCAGAATAGAGGGAATCTCACAGAACAAGAACAGGAGCAATTATAAAATGATGAACAGAAAATAAGGGATTACCTGATAATATGCATGAGTTTAGAGAGGGTTGTTAAGCAACCTTTTTTTGGTAACTCTACAACACAAAAACTTTTAGCACAATGACTCAGTCAACAGTTTTGTCACCAAGCTTTGGGAGCCTACAACAAGGAGAAATAACCAAAGATCCTGTAGAGGTACTACAGAAATATTTTGGAAATTTTATGAAAATCTATAAGAAGCACAGAAGTATGGAAATCAAAAGGAAATGTTTATGGAAGAATTAGATACTCCAAGGCTAGAGGTTGATGAGGCAATTACTGACGGGTATAAGAGGAGATGAGATAAAAATGACGATATATAAGCAACCTACAGGAAAAGTCCCCAGAAATAGATGGTATTCATGTGGAAGTTTGCAAGCTAGGAGGGAAAAATAAAACATCTGGAAGGGTTTAACAGTATTTTAAAAAGAGAAGCACCAGCATCCTGGAAGAAAGCAGTGGTGGCTGCAATACCTAAAGATGGTAAAAATGCATCACATCCAGCTTCATATGGACCCATCAAATCTAAACCATTATTATAAAGTGCTTATGGCTACAATGGCTGAAAGACTGGCAAAGGTGATGCCACAACTGAAAGGTAAGAAATAATGTGGCTTTGTATATGGGAGGCAAACATTTGACAACATTAACTGACCAATGATAATGCAAATGGGAAGCAGAATGTAAGAAAATACCACTGTTGTTGGTGGGTTTTGATGCAGAGAAAGCATTCACCAGAGTAAGCTGGGATTTTATGATCAGGGCAATGGAAGCATCTGCATTCCCTCATAAGAATTACAAAGTTGGTTAGGAGGCTATATAAGGGATCAGAAGCAAAGATGAAGGTGGGTGGTTCCTCTCTGATAAGTTCTGTTTCAGCCAGAGAAAATAGGCATGAGTGTCCTCTTTCCCCTTTGTTATTCACATTATGTTTAGAACCACTAGCAAAGAAAATAAAGGACTCAGAAATTCAAGGATATAATTAATATGGTAGTCAAGAAAAGCTGGCTTTACTTGCAGATCAATAAAACAAAAAGAAGACACTTCAGTGTTGTTAAACATTTTGAGCCAGTTTCAAGTCTTTTTGGGATCAGAAATGAATAAAGATAAAACAAAGACAATAGCTGCAAACTATGTACCCACACACGAACTGTATCAGCAATACCCATATTTATGGGGACATGATAAGATGAAGTACTTAGGAGTATGGATTAAAAAGGATTCTACTGTGGCAGCTAAGGTTACATGGGAAGAGACAATCATCATCATCATCACCCCCCTTTTTCCCATTTGCATGGGGTCGGGGTATCGTATTAACTGTCGCCAACTCTCTCGGTTCAGGGCCACTCTCCTGCCTTCTTCAACACTCATGCCTGACTGTCGCAGATCTTCTTTCACACAATCCATCCACCTCTTTGCTGGACGCCCTCGCTTCCTCTTACCTTCTTCCTGTCTGTCCCAAATCTCCCTCACCAGATTGTCTTCTGCTTTTCTACACATGTGCCCATACCATCGTAATCTGTTCTCTTTGATCTTTTCTGCAACTGGAGCTACTTTGGCTTCTGCTCTTATGTCCTCATTTCTTCGCCTGTCCCGCAGTGTGCATCCTACCACCTTTCTCAGGCACTTCATTTCCATCACCTCTAGCTTCTTCAACTGTTCTGCCTTTACTGCCCAGGTTTCTGTACCATACAGTAGTACTGGTCGCACCACTGTCTTGTACACCTTACTTTTCAGCTTCTTTGGCATTCTTCTGTCATAGACTACACCTGATACTCTATGCCAGTTGGCTGCAGCCCCTCTGATTCTAGCTTTGACCTCTTCATTCAGACTACCCTTCTCCTCAACCACCCCTCCCAGATACTTGAAGCTGTTTACCTGTTCCACTATCTTCCCATCTATCTCTATTCTCAGCTTCCTCTGATTTCCCCAATCTGCTTCCATTACCGCAGCAGGCTCAGATGAGGTCACAGCAGATATGATAAAGACGCTGGGTGAGCTAGGGGAGAAATGGCTCCTGGGGGTACTAATTGCAGTGTGGAGAGAAAGGCGTATCCCAGATGACTGGAGAATAAGCATACTCATGCCAGTGTAGAAGAACAAAGGGGACATCCACAACTGTGGACAGTACAGAGGCATCAAACACCTACCACATTGCATGAAAGTTCTGGAGAGGGTGACTGATAAACAGATGCACAGAATAGTAGAATGTAAGATGGGAGATGAACAGTTTGGATTCAGATCAGGATGCAGCACAATTGATCCGATGTTTGCATTGAGACAGATACTTGAGAAAAAACTAGAGAAGAGGAGAGAGTCAAACTGGGCTTTCCTAGACTTGGAGAAAGCATATGACAAGGTCCCAAGAAAGCTGATCTGGGCAGTACTGTGGTGGTTTGAAGTCCCAGAAACATTGGTAGAATTAGTACAGGCTATGTACAAGGACCCAGTGACTCAAGTACGAACAGTGTTTGGTCTCACTGAGGGGTTCCCAGTGGGAGTGGGTGTACACCAGGGTTTAGCTCTGAGCCCACTGCTGTTCATACTGGTAATGGACTACATCAGCAAACAGGTTGGAGGGGTCAGAGCAACAAAGCTGCTGTATGCAGACGATGTGGCAGTACAGGCAGACTCTGATCTAGAACTTCAGCAAAGGATAGGAGAATGGAATGCAAATCTGAAGGCACATGGGATGAAACTAAGCATGGATAAGACAGTGGGAAGAGACAAAACAAAAGGTAAAACAAAAACTGAGAATTTGGAAGAATCTTTTTTATGGATAGCAAGATACAAGCAGTCAAAATGGTTTTAGTCCTTTAGTTTTATAGACAGGTCAGACATATTTTTATCAACTAGAGTAGAAGTCGTGGATAGCAATTAATAAAGAGTTGAAGGATTTTATCTGGGAGGGGCAAGAATAAAGTGGGATAAGCTGATCCTTCCAATAAGAGGAGGTGGTTTGGGAGTACTTGATTTTGAAGGGGTATTTCAGAGCTACACAGTTGAAGCCTTCACACACTGCACAAGCAAAAAGCTGTAATTTAATGTGGAAAGGAATGATGACAAAATGGGGGGGGGGGCTCAAGAAACAATGGGAGACTGGGATTTTGGATGCAGATCCCCAAGGAGAATAACCACCATACAGATTATTATAACCATAAAGTAGCACAAAGTATTCCAATAACCAAGCCAATATGAGAATGAAGAAAGGAGAGACTGCTGATAATCATTAGACAGATGATAGGCTAAGGGGGGCTGGAATTTATTGAAGAAAACTGGCAAAGGAACCAAGGTATTGGGAGCAAATAATTAGACAGGGAAAGGTAATACAATGGGAAGAGGCCAAGAATTTACTTGGACTGGAGTCTAGAGACTGCCTATACTCTCACATCAATCCTTGATAGGCAAGGAAAGAAAAATAGGGGGATCCTAAGTGAAAGACCAGCACTATTAGAACTTTTAGTAAAATCTTGAACAGAAGTTGATGTTAAAAAAGATATAATTTAGTAGAGCATATGAAATATTGCATAATAACTATAAGAATTCAAAGGTTGTTAGAAAGGATTGGGAAGAGGCTGGGCAAGCAATTCTCAAAGAAACAATGGGGGGAACATATGTATGACACCCAAATACGCAACAAAGTTTAGAAGATTTAAGATCTTTGGTTGGAAGTGTTTACATAGATATTTTTATACCCCAAATAGACCCCAAAGAATTTTACTTCACATAAAATAGCAAATTTTGGGGGAGCGATGGGGAAGAAATGGGTACGTATTTCTTGGGAGTCCCATTAGTTGGCAGACTTAAAAATTCCCTACAGACTATATCAAATACTGGCTGAGCAAATCGATATAACTAAGGAACCAAGTTTTTAGAGCTATGATACAGAATCAGAATAGCTTAGACATATTAAAGCCTTGCTGAGTTTAATTATGGTGGCTGCCAAAAAAGCAATTACTAGAAAATGGAAATTAAAGTCCAAACCAACTGTTCTAGTAGTAGTGAATATAGTAACAAAGATTAAATAACTGGAAATGGGATCTTTAGAAAAGGATAGAGCAAATTAGAGAGAAAAAGAAGGACTTGTGGGAAAAATACATGCAAAATAATGTTTTTAGGAGGAATGAAGTTTAAATGAAGCAAGGATTTGAGCGAGCTATGTAATGTCTGACTAGGAATGACTGGATAGACTGAAGTATAATGTCTGCAACTAAAAATATATCAATATGGTTTATTTTTATTTATATAAATGTATGATTGCCTATGTCATAAGCGATAATTTAATAAATATGTTTCTTGTTTAAAAAAAAGTTTGGTGGTGTAATACACCAAGTGTATTAAAGCTCTTAGTTAAAGAAACTCCAAAGAAAAAGGTCTTACAGATAAGAAACATCAGTACTGCTCTAAAAGCTGAAAAAGTGTGGAAAATTGAACTTCTCTATAACAAAATAAAGATCCACACTGGGACAGGCTCTATAAGTTATAGTCTCAAAGTGCATCTAAGGAAGGCCTTACAAACCTGCAAAAAGCTACAAAAGAATTAAGAAAGCTTTTCTGGAAATTAAAGATGTCAGCCCTGTGGAATTTGTATAGCCAAGAGTCAACATTTCTGCAAGGTAGTCTAAAGATTGCCGAAAGCAGAGACAAAGGATATAACCCTTTCTCAATGCTGAAATTGAAAAACCTGTTCATTTGCTACAATGCTTTTTTAGATTATTAACCTTCTGGACAGAAAACTGGAATATCCTGTTCAGGGTAGCAAGCATCCCTAGGCATCAAAAGAACAGGATAAAACAACTGGTTAATTTTAGGGCATGTAGGTCTGAATAAGGCTTGCTAGACAGGTGAGTCAGCAGTGTTATGAAAGGCCAGATTCTGAAAAAGCTTCTCTAGATGATGAAGTCTAAGCACACGAAACCAGATATTTTGTGGCCAAAAGGGGGAAGGTTATTAGAATGACTTTGGTATTGCTCCATTTTGGTTTATGTATAAATCTGGGAATGAAGAAAAATGGAGGAAATACACAAAGGAGACTTGGATGTTATTTCTACATTAAGATGTCTCTGGGTTTCTGTCTTAGAGGGGGGAATCAGGTAAAAGACATCAGTGCACCTGGAGTTGGTCAAGGATGCAAATGAGCTTCTCCCATCTGAAAGGGGAAATGTTTTTAAGGAACCATTGTAGTTTTTTTAAAGCACCATTTTGCTACTGGAACCACTGGGATAGAAGATGTTACGTAATCCCAAGGCCCTTAGAAATTCTTTTTGATAATTGCCTGTTTGTTGTGCAGGTTCATGAGGTAAAGAGAAGAACAAAAGTTTGACCTTTGGTAGGAAAGCTTTTCTGTTTGACTAAATTTAGGCCTACCCCATGAAAGTAGCTCTTGTGCTGGGTGTGCACAGCGACATCTTCTGAAAGCAATCTATGGTGATCCGCATGGCTGTGAAAAGTTCCGTTGGTGATATAGCCTGGATCAGGGAAACATCCAAATATGGCTAAATATGTATCTCTTGTCCTACAAAAGGCAATGGCTAATGCCAAACATTTGGAAAATATTCCGAGTACAGCAGATGAGCCAAACGGTAAGACACAAAACTGGAAGTGCAATTCCCCTGTCTGAAAGCACAGAAATCTCCTGTAAAATGGGAACATAAAGTTAGATACCATTTAAATCCAGACAGACCATCCAGACCTCTGGGAAAATAAGGGGCAAAAGTTTTTGAGAGAGAACATTTTGAATTTTTGTACTAACAAGAATTTGTTGACACTTGAGGCACCCATAACTGGTCTCCAGGTTCCTTTTTCCCAGGGGACTAAGAAAAGGCACAAGGAAAACCCTGTGTCTATTTCTCTCCTGGAGGAATGGTTGGTTTGAGCCATGATGTAACAGGTCCTGTAGAAGAGGAAGAATTGGTGAAACTTTTTTTGCTTTGGTGGTGGTGGGGGGTGAAACTGAAGGAAATATCCATCTTTGATGATCTGCAGCACCCATTTGCCTTATGTGCTTTGCTTCCAATTGACTGGAGAAGGCAGAAGTGTCTTTCTCCCAGTAAGGAAGCAGGAGGTAGCTGAGAAGCTGGACACAGACTCAGCTGCTCCTCTTGACGGTCTGGGTACCCACACATCTAGAATGTTGATTGGTTTGCCACTTTCTTTGACTCCAGGGCCTCTTCACCCTGGTGGTTTATTTTTTTTTTCTTTGTAAGGCAGAAACAGACAGGACTCACAGGGATAATTCCTAGCTAGGGGTAGGGGGGGAAAGGTACAATTTTTAACAGACTTTCCCTTTTTGTCCAGTTTGTCAAATGCCTTCTGTGGTGGGGGTCCAAAGAAATACTCCTTGTCCACTGGTGCATCTATGAGTTTTGATTTAACATGGTCTGACAAGGGCTGAGTCCTTATACAATCATGTCTCATTATCACAGACCCTATGGCAGCAACTAAACATAATATATCTGATGCATCACAGCAACATTTACAGAGTGACTGAAAACCTGGAGGACAAGCATGCACAAATCCTGGATGTCTTTCTCGAGGCTCTTATCCTATTTCTGCTCCACTTTGCTTTTTATTTGTTCCTGCAGTGACTCAAGGTATTTGAGCATATGGAACTGACAATTCAGAGCTTATGGCAAGGGTAGCTGAGGTGTATGCTTTCTTGCCAAACCGGTCAAGGAGTCTACTCTTCCTATCATCTGGCATGGGGTTCTTGGATGTCCAGATGTTCCACTGGGAGATTCGGCAAACACGACAGCAATATCCAACATTAGGTTACTATAGAGATGCTTGTGGGGCTCAAAAACCCTACAGATGTGATCAGGATTCTTGGGGAAGGGTGAAAGGGAAATCAGGCTGTAATGGATATATCATGGACTGGAAGTATAGTCAGTGGGCCACACGGGCAGGGAAGCTCAACAGATTTCTAAGTTACAGTGAGCCCAGAAGATTTACCTAGACTCCATAATCCTATGAAGGGTATCCCTGAAAGATAAATCCTCAGGTGACAAAAGCTGAGGAAAGGACGTCTTCAGAGTCACAGTCTAAATACTGCTGAGGGGGAAGATGCAAATCCTCTTGCTCTGAAGAATCTTCATCTCCCAAGGAGGAAGCACCCCTTTCCTTTTCCCAGGGGAGGTTCTTGGCATTGGTTCCTTTTTCGGGGTGGGTTGTCTAGACTTTATGAAATCTTTGCCCATCTAAGTTCGGTAGTGAGACCTGGGTTGAAGAGGCAGGGGACTTGGGCAGTCTTGGCTGGGGCACACCTACCTGAATTTTAGGTTTGTGAGTTCTGAGCTTGGGGATGGATGACAAGGTTTTAGGTCACAGGTGTGTGGGGGCGGCTTCAATATGGTCCCCCCAGGTAACTCCTCCCTATCACCAAGGAAATTCTGCACTCAACCTTGGTCATCAGCACCCTAACATCAGAAGCCATGGCTTGCTTAGCAGCTTCAGACTCAACTGAAGTTGGTCTGGTGTCAGCATACGAAGACAGGCCAATGGCATGGGTGTCCCTCTGGAGGAGATGTGACACAGTACCCAAGCCTAACAGGCATCAGACTGGGGAGCTGCAAATATTCATCACCACAAGTCTGCAATCTTTAAATGAGGTGGGGAGTCAAACACAGGAATATTTCCACTCTCCTGTACAGTCCTCTCCTCCGGTTGTTTGCCTTAATGCTTTTTGGGAATGACAGCCTGGCAACTGGTAGATGCCATAGCATACAAATACGTATCCCTACCTCAATCTAGATGTTGTTGGGAGGTCTCAGCCCTATGCTTTATGGCATTACTGTTGCACCTAGCATAAAATGGGCATTTAGACATGTCATGCTGAAGTACTAAACAGAAAATAAAGAAAGAGTGGAAGATTTTGTACGGGATTTGCTTCCCCAAAAGAAAGGCAGTTATTAAAATACAGCTGTATAAAATCTTACAATAACAGTAGATGTCCTTCCCTTCACTGTTGCAGTATTCTTTACATCTGGGATTCGTTGCTTAGAACAGCTCAAAGTCTGGACAGTACACCAAAGCCTTAAGTTGCCTTAAGGTATGTCCTATATCACATGTATGCTCCTCACAGAGTAGGACAAAGGTTGAAATCTGGACGTATCCTCAGAACTGAAAGCCCCAGTAGGAATGCCAGTCCAAGGAAAACCAAGAGGTAATCAAATACATCCAGAAGAGAACTGGACGGGGGGGGGTGAATACTGCAACAGTAAAGGGAAGGACATCTACTGTTATGGTAAGATTTTACACAACTGTACTATGTCTTTCCATATCACTTTTGCAGTATTCTTTACATCTGGGAGAGTGCCAAAGTTCAAGAAACTTGGGAGGAGGAAGGACCAGCAGAATCCTCTAGGAAGCCATGAAGGATGGCTCTAGAAAAAAAACAGCTGTAGCTCTGCAGATTCCATACAACTTGTAGTGCTTGGTAAAAGTATGCACAAAAGTCCAGGTAGCTGCTTCAAGAAAATAGTTAATATCCAAACCCATGAAAAAAGCACCAGACGAAGCCACAGCTCCAGTAGAATGAACCTTTACAGAAGAAGGAAAGCTCTTACCATGAAAATAACAAAAAGAAATAGCTTTAGAGATCCAAGAAGAAATAGTTTGCTTGGATACAGCTAACCCTAGGAATGTAGGATGAAAAGAAACAACTGATCAGATTTTCTAATACATTTAGTCTTACTGAAATACAATCATGAGTTGTCTATGCACATCTGAAGTATGCACCACCCTCTCACTGGTAGACTGCAGAGAGGGGAAAAAGTAGGCAAACAGATACAGCTGTACAAGACTGAAGCCTTGTACTCCTTCAGCGGACCAGATCCCAGCTGAATACCTTCAAAAAGCAGCTAAAGCAGTAGCTTATCCTATATCCATCCTGATAAACAGAACTATTAATGAGGGAACCATCCCCAGCCATCTGGAAAATCTCACACATTATCCCCCTACATAAAGGTGGTAACTCTAATGAATATTCTATCGGCCTATAGCTCTACTATCCCCCCTAGCTAAAATAATGGAAAAATGCATTCATCATCAGCTACTACACCACTTAACTCAACACAATATACTTGGCTAAGAGCCAACATAGTTTTAGGCCATTCCATAGTACCACTACTGCCCTCTTATCAGTCACTGACACCATTAACAAAAACAGTAACAATCTTCTCTCTTCAGCTCTATTTATTGATCTTTCAAAAGCTTTCGATATGGTAAACCATACATTGCTTATGAATACTCAAGTCACTCTCTTGACACACTGGCAGTAAAATGGTTCAGTTCCTACCTTAGCAATAGGCAACAAGCTGTTCTCTAGGAGAATAACCTATCATCCCACTTGCCAGTATCAATGGGTGTCCCCCAAGGCTCCATTCTAGGTCCTCTCTTATTCTCTATTTTTATAAATGATCTGTACTTAGCTATTCCTTTAGCTACCTGTATACAATATGCAGATGATTTCACATTAATCTGCACAGCTAAATCTTCACCTGAACTGCAATCCTTAACTCAATGTATTTAATTTAGTGGAATCACGGTTCTTAAAACGTTGTCTCCTCTTGAATCCCCAAAAACCGAAGCTCCTGCTCTTTACTCCTACCGGTAAGACCATGCCAACAGAATTCTCAGTCACTCATAATAATGGTACCTTCATATCCCCTGACTCTGCAACCAAACTCCTAGGTATTGCAATAGACAATAACCTTAACTTTGACACACATATTAATAACACAATAAAATCAGTTAACAGAAAAATGGGCTCCCTATACAAAATCAAACCTTTTCCAACTCCAATAGCAAGAACTATTATTGCCCTCTCCCATCTAATCTCCACACTTCTCTATGTCTCACCTATATATATATATATATATATATATATATATATATATATATATATATATATATATATACTATCCTGACTAAAAATAATCTTCTCAAACTAGCTAGTTCGTATAATAACATTGCCAGATTTGCCAATGGAAATTCCTTCAGAACTCATCACTGCCAGAATCTAAAACAGCTAGGATGGCTTGAACTACAAAACCAGCTTCAATTTAACCAACTTAATATTTCCCATAAAATCCCCAACCAGCCTAACAATACTCCAATACTCACAAACCTCATAACCCCCTATAAAAATCTTAATACCTTACGCTCATCAAACAAACCACTGATCAGCATAAGTAAGTCTAACAACATGGCAGGCAACTTCCTGTTCTCTAACACAACAGGAAAAAGCTGGAACTTTCTACCTAGTGAACTTAACACTCTTCCTTCCCTACCCCTCTTAGGACGCACTGGCTATGCCCATGCAATAACCCTAACTAGCTTCCAACTATGCTACTAATATCTCCTTAACTCTTCATCTATACTAATTTATTTCTTTCCTAAGTGCAAATATAAGTAGGAAAATATCGATTAATTATAATGTTCCTAAGTCTAAATACGAGCAGGAAATTTAAACCAGGAAAACACTTAGGTTATACCTCGTGAAAACCTTGTCCTATATTTTTGTAAACAATATTTTGCTATGTACGGTTTAATGTGCTGAAATATCTAATATGTTTCAACTTTAGTGAACTTTTTTATCTTTATTATTTTATCCTATCATCTTATTACTGTACTTTTTTCTTGGAGCTTTTCTCCCCAGGCCTCTACGGAAAATGGAAATGTATTCAGTTAGACTAGCCCAGTCAACAAATGTAAAATAAAATAAAGATTAAGAGACAACTCATTAACCAACTTGGGCATAAAAGAAGTATTAGCATGCAAGGGCACTCTGTCCTTATAAAACACCAAAAAAAGAAGACAAGTCATAAGGACATGAAGCTCAGACACCCATACTGCAGAAATAAGGGCCAACAAAGAACAATCTTCCAAGAGTAATGTTGCAAGTCAGCTGAAGCCGCAGGCTCATAAGGAGCCACAGTCAATTTTTCCAAAACAAAATTAAAATCTCAGGGTGGAGGAACAGGCTTCCTGGGAGGCCTAATATGATGGACACGTTTAAGGAATTGTTTAGCTTCAAATCTAGAAGCTAAAGGATGAGATAAAGGCAGACAAGAAGAAATAGCTGATAAGTGGGATTTAACAGAAGACTAAGTCAACCCAACATTGAGCAATTCACATAAATAAGAAAGAACTAAAGGAACATCCACAAAGTGGATCCAGGTTACAAGAGAGACAAACAGAAAAGCTCTTCCATTTGGATAATTAGGATTTCCTAGTATTGGGTTTCCTTGCCTCCTGCAGGACCCTAAGCATGCCCCCATGAAAAAAGGTGTTCATGTGGAAGCAAAATCCTGCCCCCACAGTGTCAGTTGAGTGGACAGGTGGAAAGGATGAGAGATCCCCTTGTCTTGTGTGATTAAGTCCACTCTGTGAGAGAAATTGTGATGATTGCCCATGGCTAAATGTAGAAGATGACAATCAATGTTGTCCTGGCCAAAAGGGAGTCACCAACAAGACTTTGGAAGTGTCCTGATGAATTTTGAACAGGACATTTGGAATGAGGGGAAGGGGGGAGCATAAAGAAAAATCTCCTTCCATGAAAAATATGGGGCCCACCTTTCACGCCAAAGGACCTGGGATTCTGGCACAAAAAAGAGGAAGCTGTTTGCTCAAAGGGGAGGCAAATAGATCTACTTGAGGAGTATCCCACTGGTGGACAATGTCCAGAAATGCATCCCTGTGAAGCATCCATTAAGAACATGCTCAGGGTGTCTGCCACAATGTTTTGATCTGAGGCAATGTAAACTGCTTGAAGAGACACTTGACAGCAAGATCTCATACCAAGAGTGTCAACCGGCAAAGAAGGTAATATCTTGTTCCCACCTGTTTGTTTATATACCACATCACTATGGTATTGTCTGTAAATACTTTGAGACATCCTGGGAAGAAAATAAGATGAAAAACCTGAAGAGTAGGCAGAATGGCTCTCATCTCTGACACTGATGTGCTCATCCAAAATCTGAAATATCTGTGAACAACTCCTGAGAGGGAGGGGGGGATGAAAATGGATCCCTGCATGTAGAGACAACTGCTGGATCCTTCAGTGAAGTTCCTTCTTGAGACAAGGTAAAAGGAACTACAAACTCCAGAGGATGTGGATGTTGAAGCCAAACTGACTTCAGGAACCACTGAAACTTTCTCATGTGGAATTTGGTCAGAGGGAGCATACAGATGGTGGATGCCATGTAACCTGGAGCTCTTGCAGGAAGAATTTGAAAGAAGGAAATGCGAGTTAAGGACTTAGGAGAAGGCAGGAATGCCAGCATAGGCACTGTCTGAATCCTGCAATCCAGAAAAACATGATCCTGAGAAGGAGTCAGAGAAGACTTTTTGAAGTTTACTGTAAACCCCAGGCTTTGAAGGAGAGAGATGGCAAAAATGGAAATTTTACAAGATTTCTGAAGAGGATGCATGAAACAGCAGGTCGTCCAAGCAGCAAAATACTTTGATCTCCTGAAGGCTTCAAAAAAACATTCACAGGAGCGAGGCATTTGGAAAATACTACTGGGACAGCAAGAAAGGCCCAAGGGCAAGGCAGAGAACTCTAAATGCCTGGGAACAACAGACAAATACAAAAACTTCCTGAAAAGGGGATAGATCGGAATATGGAGATAAGCTTCCTTGATATCCAGACAAACCATACAAGCCTGAGGAAGCAAAAGAGGGAACACAGTCTGAAGGGACAACATTCAAAAAGTGGGCATCTCGAAGTGTTTAGATGAGAGAGGTCTAGAATAGGTCTCCAAGTACCCTCTTTTCTGGGTACTAGAAGCATCCTAGAGTAAAAAACCCTCCCTCCTCTTTTGGGACAGACATCTCTTTAATACTAGCAAGAGTCAAAAGGTTTCCATGCACCTCTGGGGAAAAAGGGGATTTGTTCCAGAGGACACTGAGGAATGCCCATAAAAAGCGAAAGGGATTTCCACACCACGAAATATCCCTGGTGAATAATGGACAGAACCCAAGAATCCATAATCTGTAGTCAAACAGGAAGGGAGGGAGAGAGAGAAAGAGAGGCAAAGAGAAAGAAAAACATGGCTGGGAAGAAATGGATAGACAGCACATGGTTTATCCAGAAAGGAAGACTTCTGAATCCTTGAAGTCTGAGTAGCCTTAGCAGGAGGAGCCCACTTGCCACTTTTTTGCCCTTAAGAGGAGGGCAAGACTGCCTGTGAACAAAGGCTGGCTTAGTGGGGTAGTTTCCCTGAAATTTAGGAACAGGAGAGACCAACACGTTTGAGTTCCTGTAAAGTCTTACCTTTATCTTGAAGGGACTTAAAGCAGCAGCAGCTTCACCAAGCAAGTGTTTAATTATCAAGAATGGCATCCATCAACTTAGGCTTGAGATCATCAGGCAATGTTTGAAGCAGAAGCTAAGAATACCTCCTCATCACTGATCCAAACAGAGTAACTCTAGAAGGAGCATCTGCTACATCATAACTACACTTAATGGAATGACGAAACACCTGCGAGGAAGTCCCCAACAGGGAAACAGCAGAAGTTTTACCCTCAGAGTCTGTAAGATCAGAAATAACCTGACAAGCCTGAGAAAGAAGAGCCAGCACATACCTGGATACATGGGTCGGATAATTAACAGGCCTAAAAGCCAAGGTAGTAGAGGTGTAAACCTTATCTAGACTTTCCGTGGTCTTATTTTCTTTATCAGAAGGTAGAAACCTGGGTGAAGGAAGCAACTGAAATGGCTTGGCAGAGGATACAGACACCACTGAGGGGTCTGCAGCACATTTGTACAAAAAATTTACAGTCCTCAGGCACCCTACAAAATCATTCAGTTTTCTTGGGAGCAGGGGACTGAATCAGGAGCTTTACAGGCACTGGAAAATGCATCCAACAAAGCGGCCAAAACAGGAGGAATAGGAGAAGGTTTAGGAAATTCCATCTGCAGCAATTCATAGTACCTCTTATGGATCTCAGAGACCTGAGCACAATCCCATTTAAAAAAACTCCATCATTCTGGAGACTGTGACCCCCAAAAAGATTTCTTCAAAGGGAGTATCAGGAGTGGTAGATTCCGCTTCCTCTAACCATTAGTCCAAAAGGAAGGAATATGAGAAGAGTAAGCAAGAGATTCCTCCTCAGAATCCAACTCCTCCTCAGAGGAATCCTGTTCCCTGGGTCTTTTAAGTGGAGTGGATGACCAAGGGGAAGTTGGAACAGAAACCGACTGAGGAGGTTTCAATGCCAAAGCATTAAACAAACCCTGAATGAAGACCTGCCACTCACTCTGTGGGTTTATAGGGGCAGGAGAAACATGTTTAGGTTTCAGTTTTTTATTTAATGGGACGCCTGCCTTGGAAGGCTTTGAACCATGACGGCATTCAGTAACAGTAGTAGGGGACCTCTTTCCTGACTAAAATCTGAGGAACATCCATAGGTCCCTTAGAAATAATCAACCACAGTTCCACCTGAATGTCCTAAACTGATATCTGCAAAGCCTCATCAGATGTGCTTAAAGCTGGATCCACACCGGCCTCCAACCCAGTAACGGCAGAGGAATCCAATAAAGCTAGACGAGCCTCTGGGTTCTCAATCACCTCGGGAGAAATGTTCGGTAGAGGATGGACTGCAGAAGATTCCTGCCTAGGCTTCTTAGCCTCCTTTTTCCCTGAATGCTATCCCTTGGTGAAGGAAGTTCTCTCCACAGTATCTTTACTGAGAAGCTTAAGTTGCTGATTCCCTAGATACAGTGCCAAGGAAGAAAGCCTACTACACAGAATTTATGGTACAAAAGCCTGACAGATGGAACAGGATGCATGTTCGTGTGAGGTGCCAAGGCAAAACAAACACTGTTTGTGGTGGTCTGTAGGGGGGGGCCCTTTTCCCACATGGGTCTATATTATACATTCAAAGCTTCAAAATTTCAAACCTCATATGTTAGACAACATATGAGCAAAACTTGAATCTTCAAAAATATAATAAAAACGTAAAAAAAACCCCCACTTATGTTAACACTCTCAGCAGGGGGGCAAGCCTCGCTGCACCCCCCACACCCCCTTACTTAAATACACCAACTCTGAGATGGCACTTCATAGGTAGGTGCTAGGCTATTGGAACTAGGGCCTATATAAGCCTAGCCAAAGGTACCCTGGCTTTTGCCACCCAAGAAAATTATTTTCCTGTGCCACTGTCGAGCAGAGCCACAGAAGTGATCCCCGGGGTGAATTTCCTATCTCCCATCCAATCATCAAGATTTTTCTTGAAGAGTGTTAATGAGGAGCTTTGTTTGATATAGATAGGTAGTTTGTTCAAGAGTATGGGAAGTCTCTGGTACAGGAACCTATCCCTCCAGCATGTTCTGTTTATTGTGGTGACAAGGTTTAGGTCCCTAGTGCATGTAGCCCAGAGGGATAGGGATTTCTTTAATTGGAGCATGTCTAAAAGCTCTGGGTTTGACATAACTTTGTGTGTTAGGTAGAGATTGCCTCCGAGTAGGCAATATGTGACGAAGTAAAGCTGCAGTTTTTGAAATGGTCTGCGTAGGGCATCTGTTTGAGGCCGGTAATCCTCTTTGTGAGGTATTTCTGTGGCCTTTCCAGTTGTTGTAGATGTCTTGTGAGGTACATACCAAAAGGGGCATTGTACTCTATAATGGGTCTAATGAGTGACGAGTAGAGGGGAACCATGACCTCTTTTTTCTTGGATGAGAAACCTTTTGTGATGAGGTGTGCCACGTAGAAAGATTTTCTGACTACTGTGGAGATGTGATTATCAAAGGAGAGACTACTGTCCACCTGTGTCCCATGGTCTCATAACTCTTTCGGTGTTAAGTAGACTACCGCCTATGTGGTAGTTCATGGGTACAGAGTTTTTACCAAAAGGGATGACAATGCACTTTTTGGCACTGAGCTTGAGGCCATGGCTTTGACACCAGGCATCTGTCTCAGCGAGGCCCTTTTGTAGGATGTCCACATCTTTTGGAGTTTTGATTATGGCTCCTAGTTTGCAGTCATCTGCGAACTTTGTTAGCCAAAGACTTCTGTGTTGGCCTGTACTTCAGAGAAGTAGATACCAAACAGGAGAGGACCCAAGCCTGAACCCTGTGGTACTCCACTTGTCACTGGTCTGAAGTTGGATTTGGAGTCTGCTACTTTCACAGTGTGGGTTCTGTCAGTGAGCCAGCTGGCAACCCATCTTGTGACATAGGGATTTATACCTAGTTTAGTGAGTTTATCTATAATTGCAGAGTGGGGGATGATGTCGAAAGCCTTGGCAAGATCTAGATAGGCTGTGTGAACCACCTTACCCTCATCTACGGCTTTGGTGAAGGCTTCAAAGAAGTCTATCAGGGGCACTTAAGTGCAGAAAAGGGAAATGTTCCCATTCTGCGTATACGGAGCCACTGCCTTTCACCTTCAAACTTTTCAAAGTGCGATAATATAGTGTCGACCATATGAGATTCGAACTTTGAAACATTCAATAATTTAAAAGGGACCATTCCACACTGGTATTTAGCCTTCTTGGACGACATCAAACACTACAAGCAACCAAAAGACAAGAAAAAAAGAAACCCCAATGAAGCACTTATCTGCAACAGCTCAGAAACCAGGAATGGAATATGGACATTCAAATCAATGATAGAGAGATGGCGTTCGGACTGGCAGCAAAGATGTTTGTGGATGGTACGTCCGGGCATCATCTTTACACCCTATGCTATACAAGAAGCATATGTATGATGTACGGTCTACCTTAAAGCAACCTAAGGCTTTGATATATTGTCCAGATTTTGGGCTGTCCTAGGTAGGGACAGGGAATCCCAGATGTAAAGAATACTGCAACAGTCATATGGAAGTATATCTTTAAATATAAACTACCAACATTAAACAGCTATAAGAATAAAGAAGATTCACAACAGGATACATATTTGAATACTTTAGTAATTCAAGCTGACTATGCTCACAAACATGGTCTTGTGGATCAGACTACAGGGACAAAAAAAAGAACTGAAAATGATGCTGGCCAACATACCTTTATACTATCGGCATCCTAATGTCAAATGGTAAAGGTCATCCACCAGCTTGAAGACTGTGAAAGACCATTCCCATTAAGGCGAGCCACAGGCTTCTGCACAGCAGAAGTCCCAATACTCAGCGCTGCAACATCGACTATGATGAACATCTAGGTCTTGTATAGCTTATAGATTTCATGTGAAGGGAAAGATGGCCCCTGACTGCCTACAGAGTGGAAAAGCCTGGTATTGCCTCAGGAAGGTGTCTACTTTCAGACTAGAGATCGCAAAACCTCTGATCAGGATGAGAACTTCTTCCATCTTGATGGAGTCTACCACAATGTCTGTGTTGGTTCTTCACATTTTCTTTTTAAAGTCTTTTAATGATGGCCTTGTGCTTCTGAAGTGGACTGTTCTATGCCCTACAGAGAGAGAAATGTGGAACTGTGAATTTTATGCTAATAGCTGTAATGGTTTTACAGTTTCTTAATGTCCTACAGTTTAGCTTTAACTTGAAGCCTGAAGAGAATGGAGATACTGAATGGCAATAGTGAATGGTGTCCTGAAATTCAAGAAAATCCATGAGGCAGAGCAAGGGTGTGATGGCATATAGTTAACTCCAGTATATGTTGCCATCCCTGGACCATCTGCTGCATTATGGACCGGGCACAAGATGCGACTGCTTATGGTACAGAGTGCAATTCCCTGTGTGGAGAGCCTCATATGCAGCTCACTATCAGAGCCCTTCTTCAGCATACCAAATATCTTGTCAAAAGCACTACACTAGAACCTTAACATTTGTGTTTGGAAGCTAAATGCCCCAACTACAAAGGTTGAGGATGCACAGCTCCACTTCCCAAAGGAGTCAATCTCTCATCCCTTTTTCCAGAAGATGGATCTTTGGGCTCAACTGGGGTGTGCCTCCTTTGGATCTGCTCTGGATTCCTTGGCACAGGAACTACAATGCCAAGTTCCTTCCATGCTTATAAAGAGAAGAGTGCCTACATGCTATCTACTCACTGTACTACCCTGGAAGGAGAGGGAAGAGATCTGAAAGCTTCCTGCATAACATTCTCCAAAGTGAAAGGATGAGAATTCAGCTATGGACCTTCTTTTGCATAAATTGTAGGAATTCCGCATCGCTGGGAAAAAACAGGTGAGTTTGCCTAAACTGCACTATCTGTATACGATTCCATCGATTCCAAAGGGGAGTCGAGACCTCTTTGCATGCCTCCTTGGCAGGGAATGGTCCAGTACAGATGATGCAGAATTGAGCTCAAGTTCCCTACTGTTTCTGCTGAAACACGTTAGACCTTCTGCCTCAATGCCAAAAAGCTCTCACAGGCCCAGACTCTGGATGGCAATGGCTTTGGTGTATAACCAGTAGTGAAGCTGACTCTGGGGGAAGCCTATGCAACAAATATCATAGCATTGGTATAGATACAGTATCCAGTGCTTGCACCTGCACTGAGGACCTCTTCACCGAGAACTTGCCAACTATCTGCAATGACAGTGATGTACTGAGGTACCTTCTGGTTTTGACAGAGACACGGATACTCTGGGGCACAAATGACTGAAGACCATGAACTACACTGAGGCCGTCACTTAGGGCTGACTCCAGATCTATGACAAGTAGAAGCAACTGAAGCTGAAGGCATGGACACCAAATCCATTACAGATGACAATGCCAATAAGGAGTTATCAGCCATATTAGAGTTGGGGCCTGCAGAAAACTAGGCGGCTTTAATAGGATTCTGGTCCAATGAGTTGGGCAGAAGCAATGCTACCCCCTTGTCTGAATCAAGAGTGATTGGAGGGACAGTATGAGGGGAAAACACCTGCTCCTGAAGCATAGTCCTTGAGAGCTTCACAATCAATATCCAAGGAAAAAGACCAGGGAGAAGAAACACAATGCATAGACCTGATAGAAGGGTTCCCAAGGAAGGGAAAAACACTACACTCTATACAGAATCCATTCTGAGACCTCTAAGAGAATAACTTCACACCTGAACAGAAAGCAGCTTGTAGACTGTTTCACCTTTGGGTGATGAGGGGAGATAAAATCCCTAGAAACAGGTTTCTTCTCTGCCTTTTTAGATTTTGTTTCTCCTGGATTTGCCAAATGAGAGTTCTTGGGTCATCTTCCCTAGACAGCAAACCTTTAAGAAACCACTTATCCTTCCTGTCAATGAGTTTTCCTGTCCAATTTTCTGCATAGTTCAGACCCTTTCTTAAGGTAATTAGCCCTGAAACACACTACAATTTACCATTATGCCCACAGGATGCATTTTTTTTAAATCCAGCAGCCTTATCCATGCTGAATTCAAACCAAACAGCAGTACAGCAAAGATAAACTACAAAGTTTACTTCAACCTGGTTTCCTCCTTTGTTTCCTTTTTACCACTGCACAAGTAAATCAGCAAAGTAATGAACAAAAAATTACAAAATACACAACTCAGGTGAAAAAAGAATAAAAATGAAATCTCTCATCAAAATAAAGCTCAAAAATGTTGAGTACTCACATAATGGAGAAAGCAACATACAATGAACAATGTGCCAAAACTAGAACTACTAAATCAATGACATCTAAAAAAAACAAACAAAAAAAAAACAACCTCAAGGCTGTTTTATCTTGTGAAAATGAGGAGGAACAAAGAAGAAAAGAAAGAAAATAGAGCAGGGACTTATGGGTAAAGGAGAGGATCTAAAGCTAGAGAAACATTTACATGTGCCAAACAGACTGAAAGCTGACATTTCAGTCCTAGCTCTTGTGGGCAATGAGAGATACCATGTCAGATATAATTGTTTCTACCCGCATGGATCCTAATGTTTCAAAAAAAAAAAAAAAAATAGGTAAAATAAGCAGCATAAAGATATGCATATTCCAAGAATATTTCCCACCAGCATAGTTATAAAACAGTGGTGCATATCATCCAGCCCTCGACGCAACACCATCTGGCCGGCACCCACAGAGTAACAAATTTTTTTTTAAAAAAGAGAAAAAATGCTATGCCTTACTCCAGTCACACAAACATTCCAGCACATGCTTACTTACCTAAATGACTGCAGTTGTGCACACCTCTAATTTTAGCAGCGGAAGCAACTATTCTTTGCTGTTTAAAACTTGCAGTCTGTAAACAGCAGTAACTTTCTGCAACAGTTTGTAATAAGACATGGCTGCAAGCCAGAATAAAGTTAAATGCAAAGTTGATGTAGAAAACAGGCAATTTAATAATTGCTGTCTTAAGTAAAAATGCCAGGACCTGTACCTATTGCTAACTTGTAACGACTTAGTATTTTGAGGTGGCCTGGAGATCCATTAAGAATTCATGTAGTGGCCCTCCCCACAAAAAGGTTGTGCACCACTGTTATAAAACCACACCACCAGCATCCTGGTTAATACCGTCAGAATCAACCTAAAACTAACATGAATTACATACAGGAATCAGAATGACATTTCTGCATCACTAAATCTGGTTAAGCAGATGTAGAGCAGAACACTGCAAGCAATTAACACTTGAGTAGTGTCACAGAAGATAACCAAATATGTTAATGCTGAACTCTTTCACATCTATAGCACCATTGCTGCATTTCCTAGACTAGTACCCATAACGCGAGTTCTGTAATAAGGAGCACTCCCTTCCACACCTACAACCTGTATGAGCACTATGCAAAAATCAGTTATCCCCATTCATGTGACCAATAAAAGATGAACAATCGCGACTGATACATTCTATGACTGTGAATGTTTAACTGCATGTAAGAAGCTCTCGGCTGCTGCGTGTCCCTGGTTCTAGCATCCACACCTACACCATCCATCCTACTTGCCTAAACAATCATCTAGCGACTGTGTCCTGCTGAACAGCTAAGAACAAATCATAGAGATAAACCTGTATCTGCTTCATCCCCAGAAAGAAAAGTTCCAAACTACTCCCTGAGCGGTACACATTCAAGGAACTGTTAAAGTATGTTAATTGATGTTTACCTCCCATAATGTACTGTGACATGGCCTAATTTCTTGCTAGGTGGTTAGAGCACGCTCCCTGCCAAGACACTCTGCAGCCATTTCCCTTCTTTATCTGCATCCCCCTATATCCTCCCTTATCTAAGCCTCGTAAATGCACAGAATCCTTAGTTTAACCCCCAGAAGTTAATATCTGAACCATATAACCTACGAAATTACTGCATTAAGAAAAGTATTAGATTCCAACCCAAAAAGGCAGTGCCTATCCCCTGTGCCCCCTTACATTGAGCTCTGCTGGCTAAGTCTCCTTTGCTCTAACCCTCTCCCCATTCACCCTGCAGGCTCACTATGCTCGCCTACCCTGCCCCCAATTTCCACTTGCCACCACTACTCCTTTTATTCCCACCTCTACTCTCCACCCTCTTAGCTCTCATCCAATCCAATCTCTACTCATCATCCACCCCCACCCATCCTCCACCAATTAACCAACCACACCCCAGCCTTGATCCATTTTTACCCCTTACACTTATCCATACCCCTCCCTTTCTCTTTCACATACCCACTGACACCAAACTACCTATTCATACCTCCCTAACTATGCTCTCTCCACTTTCTCTAACCCTTCACAGCCACTCAATCTACTTACTTCTTCTAATCACTCTAATCCTTGCAACCTCTTATTCCTCTTCCAAACTCCTCCCCTCTTTCCTACCCCCACCTCCTCAACCAACTCCTTTCCTCTCCCTATAACTTCCCACTTTCACACCAAATCCCCCTCTCTTATTCAACCAAACCCAATCCACTACTACAAACCAAAAAGTACATCCTCCTCACTGAAACGCAACACACACAAAGCAATATTGCTTTCCCCACATAACTCAAGGAGCAAACCCAAGCTCCTGCTCACATTTTTCTTTGCCAACCTCTACTTACCAGGAAACATTCACCTCAAACCCAGAACAAAGACTAGGACCAACCACACTCCTCCAATCACAACCCATGCTACCAAGCATAACTATCTCAAACTACTCACCATTAACACCCACAGTTTGAGAAACAAAATATCCCACTTCCTCGCTTGGCTAAACCTTACTTTACCAGATATAGTAGCAGTCTCTGAGACATGGCTAAAACCCCACATTCCTGACTCTGAAATCTTACCCACTGGGTTTCAAGCACTCAGACATGACCGCCAAAATAAGAAAGGAGGAGTAGCAGCCTTAATTCACTCTAGTCTACTCTCCATCACTCCCTACCCAAACCCCATTCCTCAGTTCAATAACTTTGAACTAGTCATAGGAATACTCAAAATGAATGATAAAAACATTTGTATTATGGCCCTCTACATCCACCCTGGAAACAGCAGCAATATACTTGAAGAAATACTTCTATGGGCCACAACCAATATTACACTTGAGACATGCATATTAGGGGATGTAAACATTGACTGGAACAAAATCAATTCCAAAACTCCCTCCATATCTATCAATCTATTTAACTTCACACAACCTATATGTGACATCACTGGACCCAATAAAAGCAATCCCCTAGGGTCCACTCTTGACTGCATGCTTGCCTCCCATCCAAACAAAATCTCACACTCAGGCACTCTACCAAACTCCATGAGTGACCACTTGCCAGCCTTCATCCACAGAGCAACCCCCTCCACTCCTCACCTACACCAATACATCCAGACTTGAAACCTCACTAACTTTAACCCTGCAACTTTTTCCAACTCTCTCATACAGGGAGCCTAAAGAGTCTTCCTCTGGATAATGCCCTAGACTGCTTTAACTCAACCTTCTTAAATACCCTGAACTCCCAAGCCCCACCTAGAACAAAACATATAAAATTCAACTCTGCCCCATGGCTAACTAAAGAGACAAACACTTATGCAACAAAGAGACAAGACCTGGAAACTTTACCACCACAATAAAGACCCTGACACCTTTCTGAAATATAAGCAACTCTACAACCTAGCCAAAAAACTGATTATAAAAGATAAAAAATCCTACTAAACCAAACTCCAGGCTAATCACTCCAAAAACCCTAAACAATTCTGGAACCCCATCAACTCTCTTCTAAACCCAGGGACCAAAGAAAACCCTTGCCCTGACAAGTAAAACTGACCAAGAAATAGCCACTCTATTCAACTCCTTCTTTACTAACTCTATAGCAGAACTCACCAAGACCTTCCCAAATAACGACCCCTCCCCACCATCAAACCCTCTTCCCTAACCTCTACCATCCCCAGCAATCCTCCTACATTTCAAATCAAACCCAAATCCTCCGTATACATAAAAAACTTCACTCTAAACTCAAGCTATGCTCCAACGCCCCTGACAATATCCCCTCACTATTACTAAAACTAGCAGCTGATGGTATCACAATCCCCATCAGCATTCTCATTAATAGATCCATACAAGAATCTTATGTTCCCAAACTGTGGCGCTCTGCCTTTACAAAGGAGGCAAAAATAACATCTCAAACTTCCGACCTATAGCCATTCTCTCCCCAATCTCAAATATTCTTGAAAAATGCAACCACCTCCAGCTCATGCCTTTCCTTACCAATAATCAACTGTTCACCCCTACACAACATGGTTTCCGCCCTGGCCACAGTACAATAACTGCTTTTCTCTATTACCTAGACATAGTAAACCACGCCCATGACTCTGGAGAAATTGTATTTACAGTCCTAATCAATCTCTCCAAAGCATTTGACATGCTCTCCCATTCCCACCTCAACACCTTTCTAACCTCAATCTTTCTCAAAATACCCTAACCTGGTTCAGTAGCTATCTCGCTAACAGATCTCAGGCTGTGAAGTAGCAAACTGGCACCTCAACCTTCCTTCCCACCCCAACCGGGGTTCCCCAAGGGTCCATACTTGGTCCAATGCGGTTTAATATATTCATTAATGATTTCCATGCAGCCATCCCAAACACTAAGATAGTACAATACACAGATGACTCAACCCTAGTCTGCTCCGCTTCTAACCTGCTAGAGCTCCAAACAAAAACTCAAATCACCTTCTCAACTACTGAGAACTGGATGCTTCAAAATCACCTCTCCCTAAATGCCAACAAATCTAAGATACTTTTCTCTCCCTCTAAAACCCCCACTCTCAACAAAAACTCTTTCAAAATTATCAGCCATGCCAACTCCTCCAAAGAAGTTGTTCCATCTGCTAAACTTCTTGGGGTTACTGTTGAACACCTAAAATTTGATAGTCATACTCAAATAAATATTAAGAAAACACATCAGAAACTTGGTATGTTGTACATAAACTCCCACTTTCTCTCCTTCTACAAGAGAAACACTCGCCACTACCTACTTACTACCATCACTTTTGTACAGTGCTCCTCTTCTAACTAACCTATCCTCCTCTATCACTTCCAAACTGGAAATCTGTTACAACAAAATCTCTAAATTTGCCACTAAATCCAAATACACTTCCCACCACTGCTCTCTCCACCAGATTCATTGGCTAGAACTACCTTAACTACCTCCAACTCTCTACATCCCACAAACTAATTTTTAAACCCACAAGTTGCCCAGTTCTAACGTCTTACCATCATACATCCCTCACAGAACTCTAAGATCTACCCACCAAAATCTACTTTCTGTATACAAACCAAACCATCCCGCTGGTCAACTTCTCCTATCATTTTTCCCTAGCAAAAAAATGGAATTCCTTCCCTCCCACTCTAAGAACCTCAGAAAACCTTGAACACTTCAAAACTCAGCTCTATTCCCTCCTCACCCAAAATTGGAATTGCAGTTGCACTCAACCCACCTAGCCCACTATGTCCCTACTACAAGTTAATCTACCCCACACTGATTACCTAAAATAATAGCCTCACTCTGAATATAACAATTTAACATCTATATCTTAAATGTATATATTGTAAATAACTTACTAACTGTCCTCTTTCCGGGGATGATTCTCTCTATTGGCAACTCAAAGTTTGATGCTACTTAACTAAATCATCCTTACTTCTTATCCTGAATGGTGATGTATACACCCCACCTTCTCTATTTCTTAACTGTCTGTCTTAAATCTATACTTTTTAGATAATGTACTTTCCACCTATATTCACCCCTCTATGCAAAATTGTGTTTACAAATGTCAGTCTATAACTACATTCAAATGAATAACAATTATTTTTATAACCTTGCTCTCATCATCTACTTCCTCAGTGCAACTAATCATCTGTTTCAACTTGTCCCAATCCTAGTACAAATGTATGTAATGCACGTTTCCACTTTTTCTGATTGTACCCTACTAAGTTTTACTATGTAATACAACTTTTTTGCTTACTGTTACTGTGTATTATGGATATGTAATAATATTTTATTGCTTATTGTTACCGTGTTTATGGAGCTTTTCTCCCTGTGCCTCCATGGAAAATGGGCTCCTTGAGCCCAGTGGACCTCCCCTGTCATCAAACTGGAAATAAAATAAATACTCTAGCATCCAAGTTACCACACATCACATGCAGCAGTGTGCACGGGAAGGAAATCCACTCTGTTAGTTCCTATCTGGCGATTAATATTAATTAGAAAAAAATATTATTTCTTTTATATACATATTTGTGACCGACTCCTTTACATATTTCCAGCTAATACCTTCGGAGCTGTATAGATACCTGATATAAGTGAACAACTTTCCAATCAGATGGTAAACATCTGTACAGTTCCAGACAGAACTGGACTGAGTTACTGGTACAACTCCAATTCCAACCTCTGTGCTGCCTGATTTGTGCTACTGTTTGCTGATTTTGTATTTGCTTGCATTTTTAATGATTTAGAAATGGCAATTTTTATTACCTCAGCATTTAGTTTTTGAAGACCAGTCAGCTTGTAAATGTATTAATTTTCTCTTTTTTGGTTAAACACCATTATTGAATTAACACTTGTGACATAAGCAAATTTACATTTATATAAAAGTATTCAAACTGTATTAACAAGTTCATTTTACAAACATTATACTTCACATATATTTTTGATGAAAACACAGTGATCCAGTTAATGTGTTCTTATGTTTGTGTCTTGCTGTGTACTTCATTAAAAAGTGGATTGTACTCTGGTTGTCTTCCAGTGTCTCCTTTTACAGTTTACTTCACATATATTGCTATATATCATATAACCTAAGCAACATTGCATAAGTTATACAAATCCTGTCTTTTTTTTTTAAAGAAACGCCTTTATTAAACCATCACTTATAACACAGGCAATCATACAATTACATAAATGAAAACAAACACACAGACAACTATCCTAGTTACAAGCATTTAACATCACAAACCTTACTGACACACTCAAGTTGCAAATATTACGCATAACTTATAATCTACCCAATCATTTTCAGTCAAACATTACATAGCTCATTTAAGTCCTGCCTTCTTTTAAAACTCATTCTTCCCCTGTATGCATTGTTCTCACAATTGCCATTTTTTTCTATGTAGTTTGCGCTTACTCTTTTCAAAATATCTCAATTCCATTTGTTTTATCTCTGTTATATACTCACTACTTCTAGCATAGTTGGTTTAGATTGATTTCCATTTTCTAGTATTTCCTTTTTTGGCAGTCACCATAATTTGACACAGCAAAGCCTTACCATGTCTAGGCAATTACGATTCTGTACCATAGCAAAGCATAGAAAAATCATTTCCTTCATCACACCAATCTGACCACCCAGCATCTCAGATAGTGCCTCCCCACAGGAAATCCTTAAAGTCCACCAACTTGCCGCACTCACAGAAAATATGTTCCCGATTACCTCTTTCTTCCCCATCACACTTCCAACATTTGCTGTCTACCTGGGGAAAAATTCTCCTGAGTCGACTTTGGGTATAAAACTATGTTAACATTTCCAAGCAAAAATCCTAAATCTTTTAGATTTTCTTGCATATTTGGAAGACATATATATATCCTCCCATTGTTTCTTTGTGATATCCTTAACTATTCTCTTTTCCCAA
This sequence comes from Protopterus annectens, assembly GCF_019279795.1. Classification (NCBI taxonomy): domain Eukaryota; kingdom Metazoa; phylum Chordata; order Ceratodontiformes; family Protopteridae; genus Protopterus; species Protopterus annectens. Next base: position 881,260,167 of record NC_056744.1, on the reverse strand, counting down.
TCCTTTCTAACCTCCTCTGAAAGATTCGTATAGTTATCATGCAATATTTTATATGCTCTAATTATTTCTTTTTTAATGGCAGCTTCTGTTCTAGATTCTAATAAAAACTCTACCCATGCTGGTCTTTCATTTAGAACCTCCACCCCCTATTTCTTTCTCTTTGCCTATACTCTATCAATCCTTGATAGGGAAGGCAATCTCTAATCTGTGGTCCAACTAAAAATTTTCTCATTCTATAATCTTTCCCTCCCTAGTTACCTTGGTTCTCTTGCCAGTTTTCTCTTATGCAATTAGCTTATTGTACTTTTTATTTTTTATATTTTTCCCTTAACAGATTTGTTTGTTTTTCATTTGAACTGTACAGGTTATAGGTCACATTAAAGGTGGGAAAAGTTTCGAAATAATTTATTGTGGTCTCATTTTTTATATCGCAAAAAAAGTACAGTTTTGTACCTACCATAAATGTAGATGTTCGAGTGTATACCCTGCTGCAGTCATCACACTTGGGTTATCCTGCCATCAGGCGGTCCCCGCAGTCGGCCCGAATTCCAAAGTCTTGGTCCGGCGTCGGTTGCTGTCGCTTCTTCCCTGATGTCAGTGCGCCAGGGGTATACGAGAGGCATCCAATGCCATTTTCTTCAGTTTTTCTTGCCCCAGATGTCAGCTGCCCCCTCAAAAGGTGGTCAGTAGATAGTACCAATAATAAAAAGTGTAGTATAAACAAAAAATCCCTCCAGCTATAAGCAAATACACCACAAAGGTTGTAACAGATTTTAAGGTATGGAAAGGTCTTAGGTCAGAGGGGATGGAGGGAGGGTAACCTGGACAGCAGCAGGGTATACACTCAAACATCTACATTTATGGTAGGTACAAAACTGTACTATGTTCAGCGTGTTACCCTGCTGCAGTCATCACACTTGGGTAGAATCCCAAAGCTAAGGATGGGAGGTGGAGTCAAACAGGGTTAGAGGAGGCTAGAAGGCCCTGCAAAACTGCAGTGGCGAAGCCATCTCTAGTCTTAGAGTAAAGTGGTAAGTGGTAATGTTTGGTGAAGGTGTGCACTGAACTCCAAGTTGCAGCTTCCAGAATATCCTTTGTTGGCACCCCCTGAGGAAGGCTGTAGATGTAGCTGCTGCCCTGGTAGAGTGGGGCCTTATGCTAGCAGGAACTGGTTTTCCATGGTGGGTGTAGCAGAAATGTATGCAATGTCCTATCCATTTGGAAATGTTCTGTTTTGAGATAGCCTTTCCTTGTGATGCTGTAGCATAGGCTACAAAAAGCTGGTCAGATTTTCTGAAAACCTTAGTTTTATCCAAGTAGTAATGTAGCTGCCTGTGAATGTCCAAGGAATGTAGGAGTCTTTCTCCTTTGTTCTGTGGATTTGGAAAGAAGGTGGGTAAATGGATGGTTTGATTTAGAGCCACACTGGATACCACCTTAGGCATAAAGGAGGGGTTAGTTCGTAGAGAAACTCTGTCTTGATGAAAAATGAGGAAAGGCTCTACTGCCATTAGTGCCTGAAGCTCTGAAACTCTTCTCACTGAAGTAATTGCTAGCAGCAGGGCAGTCTTCCATGATATAAACTTTAAGTCAGATGAACAAGCAACACGTCCAGTCTCAACACGGAAAAAAGCAACAAAATGTAAAATATGCACTGAAAGCTTTAATAAAATGATGAGCGCTTTCACGTATGTAACATACGCTTCTTCAGATCATAAAATCAAATACAACTGGTCAAGTTTATATACAATAGTAAAAACTCATAATTGCTTAAACTTTAAGCCAGCTGAGAAAGCTGGCTCAAAAGGAGGTAGCGTTTTTCCAGAACAAAGTTGAGGTCCCAAGTAGGTGTTGGTGCTCTCCTGGGAGGCCTAATGTTTTTGGCTCCTCTGAGAAACTGCCTTAGGAGTGGATGAGAAAATAAGGGAGGATCCGTGTTGTAGTGAGCTGAAATAGCTGAGGCGTGGATTTTAATAGATGAAAAAGAAAGCCCTTTGTGTAACATCTCAGTTAAATATTGCAGAATCTGAGGTATGTCAGGCTGAAGGGTATTTTGGCATTTAGCTTGGTTCCAAGTGCAAAACCTTTTCCATTTGTGAGTAGGCTTTCCTGGTGCTGGGCCTCCTGGCCTCCAGAACAACATCCATAACAGATTGTGAGAGAGGAGCTGGCCGGTTGCTTAGGTGATTTGCCATGCAGCCAAGTTTAAGGTTTTGAGCTGGCTGTGTAGAATCCAATTGTCTTGCTGTGTGAGCAGATGGGTAATTTGTGGTAGAATCCATGGTGGGCCCTGGGCCATATTCCTTAATAGTGGGTACCAGTGCTGGCGTTGCCAGTCTGGGGCAATGAGTATCATTCTGGGTCTCTCCATCCTGACTTTCAGCAGTACCTTTGTGAGGAGGAGTAATGGAGGAAAGGCATATACTGTCAGCATTTTCCAACTGAATGAGAGTGCATCCACTTTCCAAGCTTGATGGTGAAATGTCCTTGTGCAAATTTTGTTAGTTGATAGTTTTGGGGGCTGGCAAACAGGTCTCTGTCTGGGAGCCCCCATTTTTGAGTTATCATTGCAAATACGTGTGGATCCAGTTTCCACTTGTGGGGATCCATGATGTTTCTGCTTGGGTCGTGTGCCAATGTGTTCTTTTTTCCCGGCAGGAATTGAGCTTGTAATTGAAGTTGGTAAGCCAGTGCTGTGTTCCACAAGGTCATTGCTTGCCTGCATAGAGGTAGGAATGTGTACCCCCTTGCTTGTTTATGTACCACATTACTGTGGTGTTGTCTGTCCTTATGATAAGCTGTCCTGGATGTAAGAGGTCCTTGAAGGCTGTCAGAGCATTTTGTACAGCCAGCATTTCTTTTTGATTGATGTGCAGATTCCTTTGATCTGCAGTCCATATGCCTTGAATGCACCATCCTGCCATGTGTGCCCCCCAGGCATAGTCCGATGCATCTGTTGTCATAGTTTGCCTGGCTGGGGTAAGGTGAAAGGCTGACCCTTGTTGAGGTGACAGGCCTGTGACCACCATAGAAACTCCTGTTGAAGGCAGGGAATGAGAGGTATCATGGCTTCCAAGCTGTGGCTGTGTTGAGTCCATACGCTTTTTAGGTACCATTGTAATTTCCTCATATGCAGTTTTGCAAATGGTATTAGTAGTATGCAAGATGCCATGAAGCCCAAGGCCTGCAGAATTATTCTTGCAGGGAGTTGGGTCTTTGTTGCCATTGCTCTGATGTATTGAGTTAATTGTAGTTGTTTGTCTGGCATCAGATAAGCCATCTGGACCGTTGTATTCAAGCTGGCACCCAGGAATGTCATATTTTGTGAGGGCACTAGTTTTGATTTCTTTTCGTTTACTGTGTACCCTAGGCAACTTAGATGATGTTTTACAAAAGCCAGGTGTTGTAAGAGGATGTCCTTGCTTTCTGCTTGGATGAGGCAGTCGTCCAGGTATGGGTATATTTTAATTCCTCTTCGTCTGCAGTATGCAATTACTGGTGCCAGGCATTTTGTGAAGACCCTTTGCGCAGTACATAAGCCAAAGGGCATTGCAGAGAATTGGTAATGGGTTGAACCTGCAATGAAACGGAGGTATCTTCTGCAATTTTGTCTGAAAGGGACATGCAGGTATGCCTCCTTGAGGTCCAACGTTACTAGCCAAGCTTTCTTGCCCAGCATGGGAAGAAGCTGCTGTAGTGTTAGCCTCTTGAATTTGGGTACTTGCAAGAAGGTGTTTAAAATTGAAAGGTCCAGAATGGGTCTCCAAGCATTGTCCTTTCTGGGGACTAGAAAGAGCCTTGAGTAAAATCCTTGGCCTTGCTCCTGTGTAGGTACCAGTTGAATGGCTCTCATGTCTATGAGAGCTGTAATTTGTTTTTGTGCCTCTGCCCATTGATTTTGTGGCAGGTTTGGCATTCCTTTTATCCTTGGCAAGGTGTGGAAATGGAATCTGTATCCTTGTGAGATAATGTCTAGGACCCATTTGTCCTTTGTGACGACGCGCCAGTTGTCTGCAAAAAGTGCTAATTTTCCTCCCAAGGGAGATGCCAAGAGAGTTTTGCTTGGCAGTTTGAGGTTTAAGTCACTGTGTTTGCATTCTAGTAGTTTGGGACCTGTCTTCTCTTCCCTTCTGTGTTGCAGTGCCCCATTGGCGAGGTTTGTAAGGGATTTGTGCTTGTCCTCTGCCCCTTGGGCGCCTGTATTTACCCCTCTGTGGTCTGTCAGAAGCTGGAAAGGACCAATTTTTGTTGGCCAATTTCTGCTGAAGCATGGGGGCTGTACCTGTAAGAAATCTTTGACAGTCTGCATAGATTTTGCCTTATCCTCCATTTTCTTTAAAACCTCCTCTGCTTTAACTCCAAATAAGACATCCTGCTGTAAGGGTGCATCTAGTAACTTTGCTTTAACATGATCAGTCAGAGATTGTTCCTTTAACCAAGCATGCCTACATATAACAGACCCAGTAACAGCTGCTCTAGAGGATGCTTCCAAGGCATCAAAACCACATTGTAAAGCATGTTTGCCCACCTGTTCAGCTGCATGCAACAGATCCTACATTTCCTTGAATTCAGACTGTTGAGGGTGCGTGCCCATCTTTTGTTTGATTTGAGACATTAGGAATTGCTGGTATTTAAGCATGTGAAATTGACAATTTAGTGCTCTCATAGCTAGAGTAGCTGAGGTGTAAACCTTCTTCCCCCACCTATCTAGTGCTCTGAAGTCCCTTTCAGAGGGTACAGGATTTTTAGCCACAGAAGCCTTAGCCCCTTTGGGACCCTGGGAGATTGTCTCTGGATCAGCAACAGGGTTTTTGTATAGGAATTTGTGAGAGTCAGGCACTCTCTATAGTATCTATCTGGTTTGGCTGGAGCAGGAGGCAGAGAATCTGGATTTAGACTAGATTCTAAGAAAACATCATCCACAATGTCTAAAACTGGGGGGATAGCAAGTGGTCTGTACTGGGGGAGTAAAAGAAACTCTCGGAGCCTTTTCATTGAGTCGGAGTAGTCCTGACCTTCCCAGTGGAAATGTTCCCTCATGGTATGTAAGGTTTCCCCAAAGGGATAATCTTCACGGGGAGAAGCTGAGGGAATGGAGTCTTCAGCATCAGAATCTTCATAAGGGGGAAAGAAGTAATCCTGTTCCTCAGTGAAGCCTGAGGAAACAGACACTTGATCAGAGGAGGCATAATCCTCCTCTTGTCTGGGCCATTTGTCGGGGGGGGGGGTTGGGAACCCCTGATCAAAGAAATTAAATCTTCAGCCATTTTAAGCATCTGTTTCTTAGGCATAGGGCCTTGACCTGGAGACTGAAGTGTAGTCTTTTTTTGGTTTTAGAGGAGTCTTAAGCTTAGCATAAGATTTTATGGTGAGAGCAGTCGGTCTGAAGACACCTTCTGAAACCGAAGGTGTTTCTACAACACCGGATTCTCCTACTGCAATGTCGTCGGTAGGGCCTAAAGAAAATGGCTGCATCGGCCTAGAACTCTCTGCTGGAGAATCCGAAGTGGTCTGGGGATCCAATTCAGCGGTAGCCAGGGGCTGCGTAGGCACCTCACTGAAAACCGGAGAACCGGCGACCGGCCCAGCCGAGGCCTCAGAATCTGGCTTGGATCTAGGCTGCCTGTCTTTATCTTTGCGTTTTTTATGCACGCTGGTAGTCGGCTGCTCCGATGGCACAGTGTAATTAAATTTCCTACCGAAGTAGTGTCGTGCGAAATCAAAGCATTGCTTTATAGTTCGCTTATTGAACCTAGCACAAAACCGACAACCAGTGACATCGTGGTCTGGGCCTAGGCAAGGTATACAAAAAGAATGAAAGTCCTTATGAGGTATTTGCTTCCCACAAGAAATGCAATTGTTAACTTTTTCTGACATAGGACTGAGGCAAGAAAAGGTTCCCCAACGGGGTACTTAGCTTTGAAGACTTCGGACTGAAACTCGATTTGAAAATCTCAGGTGTCGGCTGACCGGCACTTGCGAACTGCTTCTGCTACAGGCACCGCCCGGCAAGAAAGACTGGAGAAAAAGGCGTCGGATGCCTCTCGTATACCCCTGGCGCACTGACGTTAGGGAAGAAGCGACAGCAATCGACGCTGGACCAAGACTTTGGAATTCGGGCCGACTGCGGAACCGCCTGACGGCAGGATAACCCAATTGTGATGACTACAGCAGGGTAACACGAACATCAGGCATTTTTAACAGGGGTGTGTACACTTTTTATATCCACTGCATACTTAGCTGCCACACCAGAATAATTTTTAATTCGTACTTCTAAACACTTCATTCTATCATTTCCTCATAAACATGGGTATTGCTGAAACAATTCATATGTGGATGCATCATTTACAGCTATTGCCTTTGTTTTAGCTTCATTATATTTTGTACCCCGAAAAGATTTGAAACTCTCTCAAAATGTTCTACAACGCTAACGTCTCTTTCGGTTTTATCAGTTATAAAATTAAATCATCTGCAAACACAGCCAGCTTTTCTTGACTACCAAACCAATTATATCCTTGAATTTGAGTTGCGCATTTTCTTTTGCCAATGGTTCTTAATATAAAGCAAATAAAGGAGAATAAGGACACCCCTGCCTGATTTCTCTGCTCAAGCAGAAATCAGAGAACCCCACCCACTTTAATTTTTGCCTCTGATCTATCATATATCCTCTTCATCAACCTTGTAATTTTTTTCAGGCAATGCAATGCTTCCATTACGCTGCTTATAAAGTCCCAGCTCACTCTGTCAAATACTTTCTCTGCATCAAGACCCAAGAACAATGGTATTTTCTACATTCTGTTTCCCCCTGGATCATCAATGGTCTGCTAATGTTGTCAAATGTTTCCCTCCCCTCCACATAACCCCATTGATCCATATCCATCAATTTTGGCATTATTTTGACATGAACATTACATTTTGACATACAGACATGAACATTTTATAATAAAGGTTTATTATTGAAATGGGCTTGTATGAAGCTAGATGTGCTGTATCTTTACCCTCTTCAGATATTATAGCTACCACTGCTTTCTTCCAGGGTATTAGTACTACTCTTCCTCTTAAAATACTGTTAAACAAAACCTTCTCGATCTTTATCAGTCTACCCCCCAGCATCCACACTTCCACAGGAATACTACTTATTCCTAGGGATTTTCCTGTAGACTGGTTATACATTATAATTTTTATCTCATCTCCTATCCTAACCCTTAGTAAATGAGCCTCATCTACCTCCAACCCTGGCATATTTCATTCATAATTTCCATTTGTATCTTTTCTTGATTTCCATATTTCTCTGCTTTATACAGACTTTCATATAATTTCCAAAATATTTCTAATACCTCTACAGGATCTTATTACCTTCTTTGTTATAGGTTCCCTAAGCTTGATGACAACCCTTTCTACTTCCTGTTGCCTGAGTCATTGAGCTAAAAGTTTTTGTGCTCTAGTGTTACCCCAGCCACTGGGGGATGTACAAGCCAGTGTATTTCTTCGTGCCAGTCCCAAGCTCAGATAAATGAAGAGGGTTAAGTTAGGAAGGGCATCTGGTGTAAAATTTCTGACAGCTCAACTATGCGGACAACAATGCAGATTTCCATACCTGATCAGTCGAGGCCTAGGTTAACGACAGACTCTAGTACGGTTAGCCAACAAGGTACTGGTGGAAATTGTGCTACTGTTGGATGACTGAAAAGGAGAAAAGGAGAAGAGGAGGAAGGCATGCCTGGAGGCAAGAGGACAGGAGGAATTTTAGGAGTGTGGAAGTGAGGGTAGAAACTTTGAATGTTGGCAGTATCACTGGTAAAAAGAGAGCTACCTGATATGATGGAGAGAAGAAAGGGTGACATACTGTGTGTGCAACTGACCGGAGAGAAGAAAGGGTGACATACTGTGCGTGCAACTGACCGGAGAGAAAAAAGGGTGACATACTGTGTGTGCAACTGACCAGATAGAAGGGGAGCAAGGGAAGGTGTATTGGAGGCAGGTTCAAATTGTTCTACCATGGTGTGGATGGGAGGAGAAATGGAGTAGGGATTATCTTGAAGGAATAGTATGTCAAAAGTGTTTTTGGGGGTGCAAAGGGTCTTGGATAGAGTGATGTTTATGAAGCTGGAAGTTGATGGTGTGATGATGAATGCTTGTCCTCCACAAGTTGGGTGTGCGACAGATGAGAAAGACAAATTTTGGGGCAAGTTGGATGAAGTGGTGGGGAGTGTACCCCAAGGGTGAGTGTGGTAATTGAAGCGGATTTCAATGGGCATGTCAGTGAAGGGAACAGAAGTCATGAGGAGGTGATGGGTAGGTATGGTGTTAAGGAGAGGAATGCAGAAGGTCAGATGATAGTGGATTTTTAAAAAAGGATGGACATGACTCTGGTGAATACATATTTTAAGAAGAGGGAGGAGTATGGGGTGACGTACAAGAGTGCATGAAGAGGCACACAGGTGGATTATAGCCTATGCAGAAGGCCAGTTTGAAAGAGATTAGAGACTGTAAAGTGGTGACAGGGAAAAGCACAGTTAGGCAGCACAGGATGGTGGTCTGTAGGATGACAGTGGTGATCAAGAAGAATAGCAGGAGAGTGAGGGTAGTGCCAAGGATCAAATGGAGGAAGGTGATAAAGGACAACTGTAAGGTGGAGTTCATGGAAAATTTAAGAGAGGCACTGGGAGGCAGTGAAGAGTTACTGGATAGCTGGCCAGCCACAACAGAGTTGCTAAGGGACACAGCTAGAAAGGTGACTGGTGAGACATCTGGACAGAGGAAGGAAGACAAAGAGACCTGGTGGTGGAATTAGGAAGTACAGGAGAGTACAGAGAGGAAGAAGTTGGTGAGGAAGTAGGATTGCCAGAGAGAAAAAGAGAGTACACTGGAGTGCAAGGAGATGAGGCGTATGGTGATGAGAGAGGTGGCGAAGGCTAAAGATAATGCATATGGTGAGTGGCATAAAAGACTAGACACTAAGGAGGGAGAAAAGGACTGTATCAACTGGCTAGACAAAGGGACTGAGGTGGGAAAGATGTGCAGCAGGTTAGGGTGATAAAGGATAATGAGGGAAATGTTCTCACAAGCAAGTAGTGTGTGCTGAGCAGATGGAAAGTGCTTTCAGGGTCTGACGAATGAAGAGAATGAGAGAGAGAGAGAGAGAGACACACAAGGTTTAATAATGTGGGGATAGTGAATCAGGAAGTGCAACGGATTAGCAAGGAAGAAGTAAGGACAGCTATGAAAAGGATGAAGAATGGAAAGGTTGCTGGTCCAGATGACATATCTGTGGAGGCATGGAGGTGTTTAGGAGAAACGGCAGTGGGGTTTTAACCAGACTGTGTAACGAAATCTTGGAAAGTGAGAGGATGCCTGAGGAGTGGAAAAGAAGTGTACTCGTACCACTTTTTAAGAATAAGGGTGATAGGCAGAGCTGTAGTATCTACAGAGGGATAAAAATGATTAGACACAGCATGAAGTTATGGGAAAATATATGGGAAGCTAGGTTAAGAAGGGAGGTGATGATTAGTGAACAGCTGTATGGTTTCATGCCGGGAAAGAGCACTACAGATGCGATGTTTGCTCTGAGGCTGTTGATGGAGAAGTATAGATAAGGTCAGAAGGAGTTGCATTGTGTCTTTGTAGACTTAGAGAAAGCATATGACAGGGTGTCCGGAGAGTTGTGGTATTGTATGAGGAAGTCAGAAGTGGCTGAAAAGTATTTACGAGTGGTACAGGATATGTACGAGGGCAGCGTGACAGTAGTGGTATCTGTGGCAGGAGTAACAGATACGTTCAAGGTGGAGGCAGGATATGAACAAGGATCAGCTCAGAGTCCTTTCTTATTTTCAACGGTAATGGACAGTTTGACCGGCAAGATCAGACAGGAGTCCCCATGGACTAAGATGTTTGTGGATGACCTTGTGATTTCTAGTGAGTAGGTTGAGGATATATGCTCTGGAGAGAAGAAGAATGAAGGTTAGCAGGACTAAGACAGAATATGTGTGTGTGAATGAGATGGAGGACAGAGGAATTTTGAAGATGAAAGGAGTAAAGTTAGCAAAGGTAGAGGGATTTAAATACTTGAGATCAACAATTCAGAGTAATGGTGAGTGTGGAAAAGAGGTGAAGAAGATAGTTTAGGCAGGGTGGAGAAGTGTGCAGGAGTGATTTGTGACAAAGAAGTACCAGTAAGAGTGAAAGGGAAAGTCTACAAGACAGTAGTGAGACCAGCTATGTTATATGGGTTGGAGACAGTGGCAGTAAGGAAAAGACAGGCATCAGATCTGGAGGTGGCAGAGTTAAAGATGTTAAGATTTGCAGTGGGTGTGAAGATGAACAGGATTAGAAATGAGTATATTAGAGAGTCAGCTCAGGTTGGATGGTTTGGAAACAAAGCCAGAGATGCGAGACTGCATTGGTTTGGACATGTGCTGAGAAGGGATGCTGGGTATTTTAGAATAATCCTAAGGATGGAGCTGCCAGGTAAGAGGAAGGCCTAAGATACCCAAGGCCTAAGATGGATGTGGTGAGAGAGGACATGCCGGTGGTTGGTGTGACGCAGCAAGATGCAGAGGACAGGAAGAAATGGAAACAGATGATCCACTATGGCGACCCCTAACGGGAGCAGCAGAAAGAAAAAGAAGCAGCAACAGCTCTAATGTTATCAAAAGAGTTGCTTAACAGTAATCCTTCTAAAGTTGTGTATATTATCCAGGTAATCCCTTATTTTCTACTTAGCATTCTGCAGTTAATCCTCTTCTTTCTCTGTGAGATCTCCTCTATTCTGCAATACTTCAACATCTGACAGTCCCACCAAATAATTCTTGTTACTTCTTAACCATAACTCCCTTTAATTTCCACCCAATTTTTAAACTACCTTAATTTTATCCCACTCCCTAGCTATATTTTCAGATGTAATTTCTATCCTCTCAAATAGCTCCTAGATAGTCTCCACTACCCATTCCTTAAACACATGGGTGGAAAAAAGCCAGTGCCTCATTTTTATTTCATTTCCCTGTGTTTTTAATATAGTTATTTACACATGCTCTGAAATAATTACTGTATGCATATCAAGACCTTTAATTAAATGCACATGTTCCTGTGAAATACAAATTCTGTCTAGGCTAGCCCAGTTTTTATATCTTGGGGAATAATATATAAATTCACTCCAAACTATTACTGAATTCACATCTTCCATGCCAAGTATTTTCATAAATGTCTTCAAAAATCTACCTTCCTTTGTTTTACTTTCCCTTCTAGGGCCCGCAGACCTATCTTCACTGCTGCATATCAAATTCCAGTCCCCACTTATATTCCTCGCTGAAACGTATTATTTCTCCCAGAATTTTCTTAAACTCCATTATAACAGTTTTAGGTGGAATATAAATATATGCCAGCGTAATACTCCTCCCTTGCCAGTAGCCTCTTAGCAAAACAAATCTGTCATTATCATCTTTATCCTCTATCACTACTGAAGCTACTCCTACAATTAATATAAGCACCCCTCTTTTCTTTTGCCCCAGCTATTCCACTGAATAACCATCCTGAAAACCGTTCTATATCAAATTTACATGTTCAGTTATTTCCAAATGTCTCTCCTGTAATATAGCTATTCGCACTCTACATTTTTAATATAGTTCATTATTCGTTCTTTTTTGTATTTATCTGTAAGACCACTGACATTTAAAAACATTACAGAAAGCACCATTGTATTAAAGTTATTATTCCCACCTTTTATGTACAACACCTTTTTGTTAAATGTCTAGTTCTAGCTTTTGTGTTACATGCATACACTGACAGGTTGAACTTTCATATATTTGTTTCTTGTCACATCCATTTGAGCCTATGTCACATCTTACAAAACAAGAAGTTATGTACTCACCATAACGTTTGATGTATGTAGTCCATCTCGCCTCACATTCTTACCCGTGGGTCCGGAGCCGAATATCGGCTCTGACTCGGCCGATTTTACTAGCTCAAAAGTCTCTCATTGGCTGGGCTAAGAGGGTATCCCATGGTGCACTGCTCCATACCCCCAGATCTAGTTTGCTGCGAAAAACATTTGTACTCCATACACACATCACATCCATATAAACAAACTAATCAAAGGGACTCTGCAGGTGACAACCTAACCTCCTAATTCTCCAGGCAGGGGGAAGGTGGGAGGGTAACTAAGAATGTGAGGTGAGATGGACTACATACATCGAATGCTATGGTGAGTACATAACTTCTTGATGTTATGTAGTCCTCCGTGGGACAGCAACCCTAGTACCTACATCCAGGGTGGCTCATAGGAAAATACTCCTGAGAACTGTGGAGCCAAAGGAAGACCTGCCCCTGGAGACCACGTCCAATTTGTAATGAGAAACAAAGGTGTGAGGAGAAGCCTAAGTAGCTGCAGCACATATATCATCCATTGACAATCTAGCTTGATAGGCTGTGGATGTAGAAACAGCCCAAGTAGAATGTGCCTTGACTGGAAATGGCAAATTTTTACCTCCTGCCTGATAAATGAAAGAGATACAACTGGCTATTCATCTAGACAGCGTGACCTTGGATACTGGAGAACCCAATCGGTTTTCCGAAAAGGAGACAAAGAGTTGGTCAGATTTCTGGATATCTTTTGTCCGGTGTAGCTAGAAGTGTAACTGTCTATGTACATCCAATTGGTGAAATCTAAATTCTGCCTTGTTAGAAAAGTGGGGGAAATAAACAGGCAGCTCAATGGACTGATTCATGTTAGACACGGAAGCCACTTTAGGAAGGAACGAGGGGTTTGGTCTAAGAGAGACACTATCTTTATGGAAGACTAAATATGGGGGTTTGATGGAGAGGGCTTGAATTTCCGAAACCCGCCTCGCTGAAGTGACTGCTGTTAAGAATGCTGTTTTCCATGTCAAGAATTTTAATTCACAGGTAGCTGCAGGCTCAAATGGTGGTAGACTAAGGGCTTGAAGAACAAAATTGGGATCCCAGGGCATGATAGGTTCGGACACTGGGGGACGAAGCAACAGAGTACCTTTAAGGAATGCTTTCCATAGTCTGTGTGCCATGAGACTAGGTTTATTCGCTATGTGGAAATTAGATATCCCCGCCAGATGAACTTTGATGGTGGCTGATGCGGACCCCTGATATAACAACAAAGACAAGAACTCCAGAACTGAATTTACTGGAGCTGTGTAAGGATCAATGCCTCTAGTATGTGCCCATATAGAGAACTTTTTCCATTTGCTAGAATAAATCTTTCTAGTGGATGGCTTATGAGAGGACGATAATATATGGACCACTTCCAGTGAAAAATTATGACGTCTGACTAGCGATGGAAGTGGAGTAGCCAGGCTGTCAACCGGAGGGTCATCAGAGAGGGGTGGAACTGTCCCGACGTGTGTCAGTAAATCTGGTTGAGGGTCCAGAATCCAAGGAGTGTCCACAATGTATGGTTGGAGAAAGGGGAACCAGACTTGAGGCCAGTGTGGGGAAATCAGAATCATTCTGCTTCCCAAGGATTGCGCTTTCTGAATCACCCCTGACAGCAGGGGAAAAGGAGGGAAAGCATAAAGCAGACCGGAGGGGCAATCGTGAACCAGAGTGTCCCTGGGGGGGATAAGCGTGAAGTAGATGCTGCATTTCACATTGAGAGGGCTGGTAAAAAGGTCGCAGCAAGGCTGACCCCATCTGCTGACGATTCGCTCTGCAACCAGGCGATTCAGGGACCACTCGTTAGGCATAAGGATCGCTCTGATTAGCCTGTCCGCTATTACGTTGGATTTCCCCGGAATGTCAGTTGCCACCAGAAACCATTGGGAAGCTATTGCTCAATGCCACACTCGCATAGCCTCTCTGCACAGAGGGTAAGACCGGGTTCCTCCTTGCTTGTTGAGATACCACATGTTGTCTGAGTGTATCGCAACAGATCCTAGAGGAAGAGCTTTCTGAAGTGCCTGCAACGCAAGAAGCACTGCTCTCATCTCCAGGACGTTTATATACAAATGTATGTCGTGTTCCTGCCATGTGCCTTGGACTGTCCTGCCGAGATAATGCCCCCCCCAATCTGGGAGGCATCTGTGGTCACCGTGGCAACAGGGACGGGTGGAACGAAGGGCTTTCCTCCGTTCAAATTGTTGGTGCACAGCCACCAACGGAGGTCCTGCTTGCACCTGTCTGTGAGTCAGATGGGATGAGATAGTGGGAGTCTTTGGAGAGACCATTGGACAAAGAGGAGCCATTGAATATGCCTCATGTGTAATCTCGCTAGAGGGACCAACATGATAATTGCTGACATGGTCCCTAGGAGTTGGAGAACCAGTCTTGCCTTCGCTTGTCTCAGGGGCATCAGCATGTGTATTTGTTGTTGTAATACCGTGACTCTTTCTTGTGGTAAGAATGCTCGCATTCGAATGGTGTCTAAATCTGCTCCTATAAAGGCGACATGCTGTGAGGGCAATAAGGCAGATTTTTCCCTGTTTATTGTTGTGCCCAACTGGCGACATAGACTGATGGTAGCGTCCCTGAACTGAACAAGTTGATGCCTGGTGGGGGCGGTAAGGAGCCAGTCTGGGTACGGAAACACCTGGAGTCCCTGACATCTCAAGTGATCAGTCACCACTGCCATACATTTGGTGAACACCCTGGGGGCTGTGGTGAGACCAAAGGGCAGGGCTCGAAACTGGAAGTGACTGGCTCCCAGCCAGAAGCGTAGGTGACTCCTGGATGCTCTGCCCATTTTGACATGGTAGTAAGCATCCTTGAGATCAATGGAGCACATCCATACCTCCTCTCCCAACAATGGGAGAATCGATTGTAGTGTGACCATATGGAACTTGGACTTGTGTACGTAACTGTTGAGTTGACTGAGATCTAGTATGGGTCTCAGGTCCCCTGTTCTTTTTGGCACCAAAAAAAATCTTGAGTAAGTCCCTAATCCGATTTGGTCTGAGGGGACTCGTTGGATGGCTCCTTTTTCTAGCAGCTGTGAGACCTCTGAGGCTGCTTGATCCCTTTGACTGGGTGGAACGTCTGGGATTTTTCTGATTGGCGGGGGTACTGAAGAGAATGGAATGAGGTAACCTCCGGAAAAATACCCATCGGTCCTGGGTAATGCTCTCCCAGGCTTCTGGATATAAGGAAATTTGACCCCCGACTGGCTCCGGATAAGCGCAGTCGGGCACACCCTCAGGAATGAGAGTATGGAGAGCCACGGAAGAAGTCACGGTCTCCCGAATTGCGGGAGCCTCCTCTGCCTCTGGGGCGACGTCTCCCTGAATAACCCCCCATCCCCTGCCTCTGCAGGGGGGTTCACCTTGTGCGGCAGGAAAAAACCTCTGATTTCTTGAACCACATCTCCCCCCCCCCGCTGGGCCTTGGGATAAGGCCTAGAAGGAAGGGAAAAATGGATCCCTATGGCAGACAGGGTCTTTCCCTCTTGCTCGCACCTGGCGAAGGTGTCTTTCACTTTGGTCCCAAACAAAGAGGAACCGTCAAATGGGGCGTCAGTGAAGGAAGACTTGAAGGCCTCCGCAAAATGACACAGGTGCAGCCAGGCTTGCCTTCTAAGGGCGACCCCTGAGCTTGCTGCCCTACTCACTCCCTCGGCTGCATACGAAATGTGCCGCATGGACGAGTTAGCGATGGAGTTGAGGGTAGAAACCTGGGCATTAACTATCTGAGCCACTGCCTCAGGTATGTTACCAGCAAGAGTATCTCCCAACTCTTTGAGGAGATCTCTCTGGAGCCGGTTCAGCGACCGAAGAGGGAAGGTTGCTGAAGATAGGGTACGCTTCCCGTACCGGTCCATGGTCCTAGACTCCTTGTTAGGAGGATGGATGGATGAAGACAACTCTGCAACTTCCTTCTGGGTGGCTGCCGCCACCACCATGGCATCTACAGGGACTCCTTTTGACAGAAACTCTTTGCCCTGGGGGGCAGACAAGAATTTGTTGGGACGCTTGGGCACGGGCTCCACAGAATTGGGGTTTTCCCACACTCTTCGACAAATGAGGTCAAGAAGTTCGTCGAAGGGTGGAGACACCCAGGAAGCGGAGGGTTGAGCGCCAAAAGCCTTAAGGAATACTGACTCCTCCTCGGAAGGAGCTTTGAAAGGCCAGTCTCATCTTTGCTTCAGTATCTCCAGGATATCGGAGAAGGAAACATCATCAGAGGAAGACTTGGGGGACCCTTCCGATTCCTCGAGGTCAGGATCGGAGGTGAGAGTACTCATCCTGGGTGTCTATGTGCTTCCTCCTGCACAATTTCTTTCTAGGAGGCTGCTCAGGCACGGACTCTGGGAGACCCTCAGAAAGTTGGGGACCGCTTGTGGGGGTATCCTTAGGGCCTGGCGCACTACTGTCCATGGATAGGTGTCAGAAGCTCTCGGGGTGGTGGGGGATGAAATGACCGACCCAGGTGATGTAGCCGACGATCTGGCCAGCGTGCTCCGCATGGCCTTGAAGGCCGGTCCCCCCGAGTCCGAGGACCGACCGGCCTCAGAGGCCACAACCGGGACCAGGGTCCCACGAGCCGATGAACCGAGTGGGAGATTTGGAACCGATAGATGTCCCGAAGTATCCTCCTCGGGCCCGACCAAAGAGACCCGAGTCTCTAACACTGTGGATGGAACAGACATGGTCGGAGCCGAGGTCGGCACCGATAGACCGAGAGGGGGCATCGGAGCTGGCACAGGAACATTACTCGGAGCAGAGCATACCAGCTCTGATGACAAGGATGTGCTCGGAGGAGGAATCATCAAAACGGTCATAGGAACTGGCTCCGAAGCAGAGTGGGTCAGAGCCGAGAACAATTTAACCAACACCGGCGACTGCAGGAGCCTCTGCACCACCCTATTAACATCCAAATCAGAAAGCCTGGAGAATTTGGAGGAGAGCGATGGAGATTGGGATCTCTTGTCAGGTGAACCATGCCTCACACTGGGCGACCGGCTCCGAATGGGTTCAAGAATAATAGGAGTTGACGCCGATACAGTTAACACTGATACCTCCTGCGGCCTCGAGGACAGTGGTGCCGAGGAGGTAGAATTCAAAACAGTAATCTTCTCCGGAGGCTCCGAAGTGGCAGATGGAGCCGGAGACCTTTTCTTAGCCTTGGAAGCTTTAGATTTTGACTGAGGACTAGAAGCCGAGTCTATAGCTTCCTCAAATTATGGTTTTAGGAGTCCCTTTAAAATTAATTTATTTTTCCTCTCCTGGAGCACCCTAGGACTGAACGCGTGGCAAAAGCTAAACGACTCCTGTAAATGGATGGCTCCAAGGCAGTAAACACACACAGTGTCCATCCGTGATGGACATCTTATATCCACACTTGGAACATTTTTAAAGCCAGAAGGCTTATGCTTCTTCTGATCCTTAGACATCTTATAACTAGCGCTAAACGAAACCACCTAAACACAACTTACAAAAAGGGTGGGAATAACAAACAAATTAGAGACACCAGAAAAACTCTACTAGACACTCTAAGAACCTCTAACTGAAATGGTTCTTCTAGGGAACACACAGATAAACATAATCACACTAAAAAGTTTATCTAACAACAGAGGGGAGGACTAGGACCTCTAGCTAAAATGGGCCTAGCCCGCTGGAACAGTTAGGGATACCAAAATCACAACTATCACACTCAAACACAGCGACAGCAACAAGAAATAGCTATCAAAATAGCGTTTGGGTATGAAACATCAAATTTCTCTAAGAGAAATAGCAAAAACGAAGGTACTTAGACACAGCCAAGCAAGACCACGTCCGAGCTACACAAGTGGCAAATGAGATCTGGGGATATGGAGCAGTGCACCATGGGATACCCTCTTAGCCCAGCCAATGAGAGACTTTGAACTAGTAAAATCGGCTGAGTCGGAGCAGATATTCGGCTCCGGACCCACAGATAAGAATGTAGGCGAGATAGGACCACAACATCTTGCTTTACTGAAAGCCCTCAAACAAAAAAACAAATCCCTAATACCCCCTCAAAACCTATTTACACAAATATTGAAGTTTTATCCTCCTAATAGGAGCAAATGTCCCACACTGACAGCCACACTCATATCCTTGCATTAACCTAAAAGAAAGGTTAGTCATGTTAAGACACACAATTTCTCTTTTTTCCCAGCCACTCACTCCACCAGACTGTAACCAATTTCCCTATCAGATTGCCTCCATGGAGACATGAGAACCAGACAGTCAATTTCTCTTTATTAGACTGTTTCCATGGAGACATGAGGGCCAGATACAGAAATGCTACTAAGCATATATTCATTTGGTAGAAAAAAACGTCTCAATATTCAATATTCTTTTTCATTTACTTGCTTTCTCTTAAAACTTGTTACTAGATCAATCTAAGGTCCTTAAATTCAGTCACCCCCCATGAAAGAATGAGAAAATAACACATTAATTTTTTCTTTTGTCATTCTCTTTTAATCAGGCTTTTTTTTGCATTGCAGTGCCTATATTTCTTAAAACTGAACAAGGAGGAGGAGATAGGGAGAAAAGGAACAGCAGCAGCTATTTATAATCTCCATTGCACTTAAAATAACTGAGAAAACTTTACTTTATAGTATGTAAAGAAAGCCTTACATCACAAAAATAGTACTATTAAAAACATTTTCTTTACTTAGTTAACATTCTCCCCTCTCTTCTCCATTCCTAACGCATATTCTGAACATTAATGACATGAAGTACAGCATATAATTTATGGTCCCCCACAAGTCCAACAAATTCTGAAAGCGTCCAATATTTACAGATGTTCTTGTTCTGTCATATTTCACAATTAGTATTTTTACATTATAATCCCACATTAAGTTACTGGTTTTATTACTGTTCATCTCCCAAATCCTGTCTCTGCTTCACTTCTAACGTACTCTCCATTCTTCTTGTCAACTCTCATGATCCTTTCATTCTCTCCAACATTTTCCACTGAAAGGGTGGAAAAGGTTTCAAAGGTACAGTCTCTCTGTGGTCTTTAGTACCAGAACAAGAAGCAGCAGAATATCCTTCTGTTTCACAGCTCGCATTTTGTTGAACAAACCTTTGTATTTTCTCCTTAGCATGTACTTCATCAAAAAATTATTTTGTCCCTCTAGGGAAGAACACCTTGAAGACAGCTGGGTACAGCAGTTTGAATCTCACACCTACATCCTGACATTCCCTGAATAGTGGAATGAATTTACTCCTCTTCTAGTTGGCATACGAGTAATCCTTGTCCACAAGCACTCTGTCTCCCAATTTTAATATTTTGTCCTTCTGCCATAGTTTTGTCAGAATCAACTCTTGCGGATGATAGTTGCCCTTACAACCAACAACTCCTTGTGTGGAATACTAGCCCAGTTGCTTAATTGTACTTTTATTTTAACCACGTATGTGTGCATCTTGTCTTATATCTTCTTGTAGGTTACTGGAAGTCATGTATGGATGTTGCACTGCTTTTTGCTGAACAGCTGCAGATCTTTCCACTGTCAATGTTTCTTCCTCACTTTCTCTTGCTGATTTTGTTTTCAGGTGCTCTCTCTCTCTTTTTTCCTAGCATCCAGTCAGTACACTTTCGAGCCAGTTACTGAAATTTATCCATAAGCAAAAAAGTCTACTGGCCTTTTCTGTTGAATTTGTTTTCACACTGCGAGAGCTAGAGTTAAGCTGTTCAATGTGCAGCCATCTTAGAAGTCCATAAATTGTTTATTCATATGTAGAACAGGACACAGTAGAACTGTACATACTGATGCAGCTCAGAAAAAAGAAAAAAAAAAAATTCTTTATGGATACAATCCAGAGTTACTTTATTCTATGACTGACTGACTACAAAGATGGAGTACGATGGAGTATAAGGAATTCATGAAGAGTGCAAAGATGTGCAGTTCTTAAATTCACCTCTGTATTCACAGAGTCTGAAAATCAACAGTTATGTACTTACCATAACTTGGCATCTGTGTTATCCTATTTTATTATTCTTCACGACTGGGTCAGAATCCCCAGCTACAAAGTATCCTGGGTGGCCCTATGGAAGGATATGCCCAAGCATTGTGGAATCAAAATATGCTCTGTTTCTGGAGACGATATCCAATTTGTAATGAGAAATGAAGGTGTGAGAAGTGGACCAAGTCACCTCAACACAAATGTCATCTATGGACAGCCTAGCAGAAAAGGCTGATGAGATAGCAACTGACCCGAGAGAGTCCTAGGTAGACAGGATACTCCAGGTTCTGGAGAGAATAAACAAAGGAAATACAGTTAGAACTTCATTTATAAATTGTAACCTTAGACACTGCCTGACCATGTCTGTTCAGGGAGAGGGCTACAAACAACTCATTAGATTTCCTGAAAGGTTTAGTCCTGTGCAAGTAAAATCTTAACTATCTGTGTACATCCAGAGTATGTAGGCGATATTAGCCTTTGTCAGAATGATTTGGAAAAAAGTCAGGTAACTGAATAGACAATTTGATATTATTTTCAGTGGCTACCTTGAGCATGAAGGAAGGATTAGCTCTCAAGGCCACCCGGTGTTTGTGAAAAAATGATATATGGCCATAGCTCTCAACCTCTTAGTGCAAGAAATCCTGACAAAGCCTTACAAAAATGGGGGGGGGGGCTAAGGCCCAAAAATAGAGACAGATTTTAAGTATTGCTCTTATAAACATAGAAAGTTGCTAGAGTTACAGGATTTGTGTTAACATACATTTTCTGAAGGATTTCAGGTCTGAAACTCAAATGCATGCCCTTATTGGTGACTTCAATCCTCAGATCATCATAGTGATTTGCCAGAAACACACAAATTTTATGAGGCACAGACTGAAAATATGAGGTGAAAACCTGTACAGTTGAGAGGTGTGTGGGTTGGGGTATGTATGTATATATATATATATATATATATATATATATATATATATATATATATATATATATAGCGACTTGGATGACAAAGCCTGTAATTCCGATACTTTCTTAACTGAAATTATGGCCACAAGAAAGGCCATCTTCCAGAAAAGGGATTTAGTATCACAGGAATGAGCCGGCTCAAAAGGACTTTGTGTGAGACACTGCAACATCATAGTCAAATCCCAAGGGGGAGAAGGATCTCTGACAGGGGCCTGAGGAGATGTGCACCTTTCATGAAGGCCTTACATAGTCTGAAGGAAAAAGGTGGCACCCTATTAAACAAGAAAATTAGAAATGGCCATAAGCTGCAGTTTTATGGTAGAGAAACTGTCACCTTCATGCTAAAGGGATGAAAAAAAAAAAGAATATCCAAAACAGGAGCTGAGAAAGGGTCAAGATTCCCTTCAGCTGCCCAAAAGGAAAAATGTTTCCATTTACTGTTGTAGAGTTTTTGAGCTGACTGTTTCTGAGAGGCCACAATAATTCTGCTAACAGGGGAAGCCAGCCTGGATTCTCTTAGTATCATGGGAAGTGGGGAAACCATGTGCTTAGATGAAGTGATCAAAGGTTTGGAGTTTGCAGTTCTGAGGGGAGAGAGATGACTTCCAGTATGGGATCCAGTATCCATGGCAGATGCTTCAGATAACACCGTAGGAAGGGAAACCACACCTGACGAGGCCAAAAAGGGGCAATGAGGATCATGGAATGCCTCAGTCTGTGGGCTTTCTGCAGTACACTGGGGATTAAAGGAATAAGTGGATATGGATAAAGGAGAACCGCAAGCCAATCATGGGATTATTGTCTCTCTCGGGGACTGCGCCTTTGGAAGGGATGAGGACAAAGTACCTGCTGCATTTCTTGTTCATTGGACCCACAAATAGGTCACAACATGGTTGGTCCCATTGGCCAAAAATCTGAGATGCCACTGATGAATTCAGGGATCACTCTTGGGCTCAAGATGGGCCTGCTGAGTATGTCTGCCAACATGTTGGACTCCCCGACTGAAGAAATCACCCATTCTGATACTCTCATGGCATCTATGCAAAGCAGATAAGAATGTGCTCCCCCCTGCTTGTTTATGTACGAGATCACTGACATGTCTGTATGAATTGCAATCGTCTCCAGAGGAAGGCAATCCTGAAAGGCTTGCAACGTCAGGAGGACTGCTCTTATCTCTAGGATGTTTATGTGCAACATGGCCACTGTAGGGGACCACGTGCCTTGGACCATTCTGTCCTGAAAATGCCTCTCCACCCTAGTAGGGAGGAGTCCGTGGTCACTGTGGCTGTGGAAGGGGGAAGCAAAAAGGGTCTGCCTTGGAAGATATCCTCAAAGAAGCCACCACTGAAGATGTCGCCTTTAAATGGGCATCGGGGGATTGGCATAGACATTGGATAATCGTCCACTGGAGTACTCGAATGTAATACCTCGCCAGCAGTACAAGGGGGATAGCCTCCAACATGGACCCCAAAACCTTGGGAATGAGATGCTTCTGGTGTGACGGGACCTCTAAAATTGCCCTGACATGTTGCATGAGCAAGTCCACTCTCTCAGTGGGCAAAGCTGCTATTTCTGTCACTGTACTGAGTTGGGTCCCTATAATTTCCAGACTTTGTAAAGGAGTCAATTTCGACTTAGCTACATTGACTGTAACTGCCTAATTTGTCAAAGGTCTGTAAAAGGTACTGCGACAATGCCTTGTGGGAGCAGTGAGGAGCCAATCTTAAAGGTATGGAAATATCTGGAATCCCTGCAGTCTCAAGTGAGCTGCTACCACTGCCAAGCATTTGGTAAACACCCTCGGGGGGGCTGTGGTGAGTCCAAGGGGCAGGGCTCTGAAATGAAAATGAATGGCTCCCAGCCAAAAGCATAGATGCCTCCTGGAGCATCTGTCTAGCTTGATGTGATAAGTAGGCTTCCTGGAGGTCTATGGAGCACATCCATTCACCCTTGCACAACAGCGGCAGGATGGACTTAACAGTGACCATCCGGAACTACGACTTCTTGCTGAGGTCCAAAATTGGATACAGGTCCCCAGTCTTTTTTGGCACCAAAAAGAAGCAAGAATACATTCAGGCCATTTTTGTCCTGTTTGGATATCCTGGAAGGCTCTATTTTCTATAAGTTTTAGAACCTCTCTATGGGCTAGTTCTCTCTGACTGGGTGGTGCATCAGGAAGAACTCTCTTGGGGCTTGGAGGAGGTTGGGAAAAGAGAAAGTAATAACCCCTGAATATGATATTGAGCACCCAGTGATCATTTGTTATGGCTGTCCAGGCATTTGGGTGCAACAAGAACTGACTGACTGTCTCCATGGCAGGACAGTCACGCCCTCAGGGATGCTGAAAAGGCTTCTCTGAGAAAGGTTCCCTGAAACCCTGGTTCTGCGGATCCCCTCTGGCTCTAGGGTGGCATCTACCACTGAACCCTCTTCTCCTGACTCTGGTGGAAGAGGAATCCTCTGGACCGTCTTGGAAGGAACTCAGACTTACGGAACCAAAGTTTCTTACCTCCCCGCTGGTTCCTGGAAAAAGACCTTGGGGGGTAGAAAACTTGATCTCCACTGCTAACAGCATCTTTACTTTCTGCTCACTGGGGGTCAGTGTCTCCTTGACTGATGGTCCAAAAAGTGAGGAATCATCGAAGGGGGAATTTGTGAAAGACGCCTTGAACTGTTCCACCAACTCGCACAACCGTATCCACACATGACACCTCAAGACAATGCCTGCATCGGCTGCTCGAGAGGTACCCTCAACAGCGTTAGAGATTAACCTCATTGAGGAACTGGGAAGAGACGATAGAGTGGTGATCCTGGGAGAGACTTTCTTGAGGTCCTCTGCAGACATCAACTCTGAAAGAGATTTGGTTAGTTCAGTAACCAGGTCTCTCTGGAGTCAGCTAAAGTGTGCCAAAATAGTTAAGAGCTCTCAAAACAAACAGGGCTGAAGTGTAGACATGCTTCCTGTGTCTATCACCAGATACCCCCTGTTTGGGGGAAGGACAGTGGAGATCTGTTCAGCCAGCTCCTTTTTGGTCATGGTGACCACAATGGCATCGACTGGAACACCTTTGCTCCAAAGCATCCTATCTGAAGGAGGGCTCAAGAAACTGTCAGCCTTCTTGGTGACTGGTTCCTCAGTGTCAGGTTCCTTTGACACCCTGTGCACAAATAAGGTCTATGAGCTCATCCATGAGAGGGGGGGACCTAGAAAGTAGATGGGCCCATCTGAAAGCCTTCAGGAACACAGTTTCCTCTGAAGATGGGGATTGAGAAGACCATCCACCTTTATCATCCTTTAACGGCTGCAGAATGTATCCAAAGGAGACGTGGTCAGGCTGAGACCTGGAGGATCCGTCCCCATCATCAAAATCTGTCTCCTCTGTAAGGGACTCCACGAGTGATTCTAAGTGCCTGCTCTTGCACTTTCTCTTCAGCAGCACCTCCTCTGTGTGTGGCTCAGGGGAGGGCTTGGAAGAGCGGCAAACCCCCTCAGTTTTGGATGCCGCCTGAAGGCTATCTCGGGAGGAATGACCCTGGACAGTATGGATGGGCTTGGGTCTATATTACATGATCACAGCTTTAGGTAGTCAAACACCTAAAGCTCGATCACTAAATGTCGAAGTCCCAAATCCGTAAAAGGCAGTTTCCACACAGGGAAACAATTAGTTTGGCCGTGGCATGGATTTTGCCCTTTGTACAACGTGGAGCAATCTCTGAGTTGGTATATTTAGTTAGGGGGGTTATGAGGGGCTTCGATCATGTAATCTGGACCCTTGGGCTTAGGGTACAGAATAATAATGGGCTGGGATGTATCCGGTAGAGGGGAAGATGCTGGTTCATACCTGGAGAAAGTCTGCTCTACCATCCAAAAAGCCAAAGGACTCAAGGAAACTCCCTCCCTGTCCCCGGTAACCAAAACCACCTGGGATGAAGGAGCACGGCTAACCCCGGGTACTGACCCTCCAAACAGTACTGGCCCCAAGCTGTCAATGTCTGAGGCCCCCAAAGGAAGGGACCTGATCTGACAAGCTCTGACCTGATCCCCTCCCCAGAGACCCGGCGCTGACCTTTTGGAGCACAGACCCACTATGATCTGATGGCAATGGGATTGAGCTGATCAAGGACCCTGATGGACTTGGAAATGCATGCATTTCTGGATCCATAGACACCTCCCTCAGGTGAACTGGGTTCTGGAGTTCCGAAACGGGGAGAATTTGAAGAGGCGAGGACAACCTTGGGGCCCAGGGAATTAGCTAAGCCTGAGCAGGCTGGAGATGTCAAGAAACCCATCTCTATATGGGCCTCAAGAAAGCTCATCATCCTGTCCAAATCCATGGGCAAAAGGCTCCTGGAGGTTCTAGAGGACGTTGAAGAATGGATGGATTTAGCTGGGGAAGCAAAGCCGGACTTCGAAGCAGACCTATGATGCCTCCAATCCGAAGACTGGCTCCAATGCCTAGGAGCCAAATGCTTCGTATTTCCTGGTGGATCCTGAAAGACAGCCCCTCAAAAGGTAATGCTTGATCTGAGAAACATGTCCGATCCAACATCTGCTGGACCGATTTCCTCAGATATGAAGGGGGCCTAACTGCAGTTGGACCTGAGGGACTCCGATCTTCAGAGACCTCGGAACCTACCAACAGATACTGTGACACAGGATCTGAGACGGCCAAAGATGGTTTTGAATCTGGGGATCTCTGATCCAAAAGCCTATGGCATTTTTGAGACACAGGAAGAAAAGCATCCGGGGAAACAAATAGGGGTTTCCTCTTGGACTCCTTAAGGCCAGAAGATGCCGAGGACAAAGAGACCCCTTTGAACCATGCCCACCAACAGCAATTTGCTTCGGCAGTACGCCAGTGCTCGAGAGGTGAATGCCACACAAACAGAACAGTCAGCCTCAAAGTGGTTGGCCCCCAAACAATAAACATACCTTGTGGGCATCTGAATTGGGCATCTTACGCCCACATGAACAGCACCTTTTAAAACTCATAGGTTTGTCTCTCAGACATACCTAGCAGTCTGACACACACACAAACACCCAAAGCACTCCAAAAAACCTCTGGCATGTAATCTCAAACTAAGTAAAAGAGAATTAGCACAAACATGAAGCCCTAACACCAGCAACAGCTAAAAAAGGGAGAGGAGGATAACAGAGAGAACTATTCACACCTAATAAAAGAATACAGTAACTATCTGAAAAACAAGGAAATCAGCTCTGAGGCAGGAATCACGAATGTGCATAAACGAGGCAAACAAGATGTATGTGTTAGAGTGCAGAAGGCTATTATGGGAGAGGGAGGAGCTTGAGCCTTAAATCTATGCCTGTGAAGTGCTGGATCAGATCTGATGTCAGATGGAAGACCCAGCCATGAGGAATAATGAAATGGATAACACATCAGATGCTGCAGTTAAATGAGCACCTCTCAAAGTAAAGCATATTATGCTACAAGATTATTGTACACCCAAACTTGATCACAGAGCATTAGGGAACATATGACTACATATTCTAAACTCTGCACTGGACAAAATGTTCTGCTCTACTCTACTGTAGAACTGTACACTATTGTAAATATGGTGTTTTGGCTTTCATTTAATGTACCCTCTCCTCTGATGATAAAAAAACAAAAATAAAAGTTTTTTTTTTTTTTTTAATAAAGCTACTTTACATTTTCTCTTAATTTCTGCTTCCTTTCCTTCCTACACCCTAAAGACAAATTCAGAAGAATAGTCTTTCCTCTAAATTACCCATAGGTTTGGTGACAGAGTAGAGTAGAGTGTGTGTATGTTATGATTGTTACAAAAGGTTATCCTAGTTCTCAGCTGTCTAGAATTTTGCCTCATTCTTTTCCTTTGTTGCCTGTAAAATGTGACTTTCTATTTTTTTAAAGTCCTATCTGTTAGCATATCTGCTCATATAGGGCGGGCTGACTTTGTGAATAAATGGCATATTATCAGATTTACATCTAAATGGCGCCCCCCCCCCCAAGAACCATTGCCTGGTACTGTGCATTAACTTTTTTCTTGTTTGTGGGGGCAAAGTTGAAGGAACCATTAAGTAATCACTGGTATATCTTAATGGAAGATAAATTAGGCACTGGTGGAACTGCATATAGGAAGACCCCTTAACTGGAATGGGCATGACTCTTTTTTTGAATGCTCATTAAATGATTTTATATCTGAAACGCAGCTGCATCAGAAACAAAGCACAACGAGTAAGAGTAAAGAAGGATATTGTTTATTTAACAACCCCCCCCCGTATGCCTCTGAAAAATGCAGGTTTGGGAGCCTATAAGGAAGTACAATTCACATTACTTTTATGCTTAGTTAATATTTGATTATTTTTATAGAATAGTCATTCTTTACTTTTTGAGAGTATGGAGAAACAATTAGCCATGCTGCAAGTTTCCTAGCTGAAGATGTAATAAGTGTTGGTAACTACTCCACATTTTGCCCATTTGTTCCACATTGTGAGAGGTACTGTTACACATTTAGGAGATGAAAAGTGAGAGTTAAGTACACTGAGGTGAATAAGTTTTTTTTTTTTTTTTTTTTTTTTTATTATAAATATGTGCTGTGTTAAAATATCTGGTAAGACTTTCACTCGGGAGGGTTTTTCACAGAACAGATCAGCATGTAGGCCAGAAATGTTTGCCAAATCAAACAGTGCTTTCAGTAAGCAAGAAAGCACGATTCCTTATACATCAAATTATGAATGTGCCATATTAATATTTCTGTTAATAACCTGACCAATTTAGACTATTTGTGGTACTTCATGGTATCAAATGAAAACAAACCGTTCTAGAAAAAAAATACCCACCTGCCTGCTATAAATCTACAAATATTTATACTAGTTTAATAGGTGGAATAAGCATACTTGTATAAATATCACTTCTGTAAATAGTCATTGTCTACCTGGACATATTGTAGAGCAGCATTTCACATGCCCAGTCACTAGAGAGGTAAGGAATGGCTTCCGAGATAACTGTTGTGCACGATAAAAGAAAATAAAAGCAACTTTCTAGAAATATTATGAATATATGCCAATGCTCATAATTATGTTAACTTGAAACAGAAGTTGTTTACATGGTAATACACAAAATCAAATTAAAATTTACATAGGGCAGGATTCACAAAGCCTCCATGTAAGAGTTATAACTCTTACACGGAGGCTGCAGTTAAACATATTCATGAAAGCATGCTGAATCACACCTAAGGCTAACACGGTCCGTGTAAGACAGTAGGGGGCATGTCCGTAGGCCGAGCCCTGTAAGCGGACACGCCTCCAGAAGAGTAAAAGTGCCCAAAGTAAACACCCACGACAGAGTCCACGGAAATGTGAATAAACACAACACAACACATGCCCCCACAGACTATGAACAGAAAATATATAAATAAACATGTGATATATTTTTTTTAAATTGTAAAAATGTTTAACCGTGAGTGCGCTTGTTTGCTGGCGTGCCCAGTAACAGCTACAGTTAGCAGTCAGTGGGAAAGCATATAAGAACTAAATATGCAAAGTAAGCCAAGAAGCAATAGCGTAGCGGTAGAGATGTTGGCTGAAGAGCAGGCATTCATGGTTCGAGCCCCCACAACACCAATTTTTATTTTTAGCAAAATAAGCACGAAACAAGTCCCTGACAAATATGTACACATAAAACCACATTTTATGTAAAATGTAATGAAATAGCCCATTTATATTGAAGAAATGTGAGGTAACAAAAGAATAAAAAATGCCAGATGTGCCCATAGCTGAGCTACAGTTTAACAGGGTGAGTGCATCTGCCCGTACGTGAGCAGTGGTTTAACTGGTGCAAAATGAGTGCCCGTAGCTGAGCAGTGGTTTAACACGCTGAATCTAAGTGCCCCTAGCTGAGCTGAGTGTAATATGCGTGCCAATAGCCAAATGAGGCTTAAACCAGCGTACCCCATTTGCGCAGAGCTGCGCACCACGCAAACAAGCTAACAGATGGGCAACGTTGAGCAAGCCATGTCAAAATTGCCTTTACACAGACACAACCCTCAGCATGTCTAGAAAGTCATGAAAAATAAAAAGTAGCGGCCAGGTTCGAACCCAGGATACTATACACCATAGTCAAGGTACCAAACCACTAAGCCATGACAGCAGTACCTATAAATGCAATAATAGCTAATATATAGGAATGAATACAAACTGGAGCATGACAATGCGGGTTTACTGAAGTTGATACAATTCCAAAATGGCCAATCACAGATATGTGTGGGAAAAACAGACTATATAAGCCCCACAGGAGGGAATACACACCATAAACGATTGTAGAACTGAACTGCAGGCAGAATGACAGGAGTAGGAGAGGGTAGTTGCTTTCGAGCACAGAGGTGAGGCGTTGAGGAGTCCAGGTACATGGTCTGGCTCCTAGTCACAATCATGAGGCCCAACTCATGCAGGGCCAGGTCCTCTGGGGAGCATACAGGGCTGAGACGTGGGACCGGTTGGCTCATGATCTCACCAGTGCCACAGGGATTCCAAGGACTGGTGAGCAGGTCCGTCACCACCATGCGGACCTGAAGAGATGCAAGCAGGACCAACTGAACCTTTGGATCCCGAAGCCCCGGCAAATGCCCAACGCCCCACTACTGAGTAAGTTACATTTAATTATGTATGTAAGAAATTAAACTAGCTGATATTATGGAGATGTGTATTCCAATATTACTTCATTTATATTACAGCTGCAGGTGTCCGTTCTGCGAACTACAGAGCCTATGGCGATAGGCTGGTGCGGTTGCACCACCAGGCAGGTCAGTAATCCACTACCAGTAACTGTAAAGAAATATAAAAGTATGACAGTCAGCAAGAGAGTGCAGTGTAGTCACTAAGGAATAAAATGTGCAAGTAACAGTGTGTAAGTGTCTGCAAGTATTGCTTGATTACTAAAGTGTGTTGCAGCCTGTAAGCCAAACAGAAAAATGAAAGTGTCTGACATAAATTCTGAAATAAAAATGCCCCACCTGTAAGAAAATAGTACACAACCTGCAGCAGGCTGAAAAGTATAGCTGCAGAAGATGATGAAATCACATGTGTGAAATATATCCCTGTTGAAATACTGAAACATGACAGAAGTGAGACTGCTGGAAAGGATTGTAATAACTACAGGTAAAACATGTCAATAAAGCCTAGAAGTAAGTACCATCCTGAATAGTAAAATGAAAACAAGTGAGAGAGCATGAGAAAGTGTCATGAATCCAGCAATACAGTAGTAATAACCCCTGAATAAAGTATACTGCAGTCAAGACAGAATGAAATGCATGTGAGAATCAAAACCAAACAGCGAAATCTGTTCAAAGTGTTGCTGCATCTGGAATGTGCATCCCAAAATCTGGATATGTTGCTCTCAGTCTGCAATATACAGATAGTATGATTGTCTGATATACCAAACATGCACACTTGTCTATAGCTATATAAAGCAAATGTAGCAGGATGATGTAGCTGAACAAAGCTAGATATGAATGTGTATGAAGAACAATAAAATGTATATTGATGTTGCAGTAACAGTCCTACCACCAAGTTGAAATAGTTATCATATAGGAAACTGTAGTTAGAACAGTAGTGTGTATATATCTGTAGCTATTAGAAATGTACAGCATATGTATTGGTATTTGAAGGTGTTAATATTATTTTCTTCACCCCACCCTATAACCACATATAACCCATTCCACGTGAAAATGGTATGTGCAATCACAATTAACACCCCTGGACATTTGTCCTGTTGGGTCATATATATTTGCATGTCCGTTGATGCATCTGCTCTGTTCATACATCCAAACCTGATGGCCTGTTGCCATCAATTAACCCTGCATGTTGTTGGACTGTGTATTGCTGTTCAAATTACGCATGTGTTATGCACGCTGTTCAATGGTGTGAATATCTGGGTGTTTGGTTAATGGGAATACTAATGCATGCTGTTACAACTAATTGTGAATGGTATTATATGTCACTAACCCAAACTGTCATGACATAATGCAAAACATAGGACGACAGGGAAGGCGGGTTCCAGCGGACCCACCTTAGCTGGCAAGTGCACCTGGCACTAGTGCCGAGTCTGGACCCTCCTCTGGTGGCCCTGTGCCACCTGCGGGTGGAAGCGCTGCAGGGGATGGGGCTCGCCCCCCATCTGCAAGTGTGGCCGGAGGAGAACCACCACTCACCCTCTGTAGCATCCGGACTGTGGTGCGTAGGGAGATTTGGGACTCTGTTCTCGAGCCCCTACGCCAGCTTGAGGCATGGGTGGCACAACTTACGGGCATGCCTGTTGCCCGGCCTACACAGCCCCTAGCACAGCCCCATCCTGGGCAGTGAAGGAACAGTGGCAACTGCCTATGGGTGGGGATATCAGTTCCACTGTTGCCATCTGTGGGCTCATGGGCTCTGGATATCCAAACCTCCGTCCCCGTCAATTGTGTAACCCCCCCACACGTGTCATACACCGCCCCTGTATGTGTCTTGTTTGTCTTGTCTGTTTACCTACCCAACCTACCTCCCCAGCTGTACAGACTTCCTTCACCTGACATACCACTCTCACCTGAAAAAAAAAAAAAAAGGGCACTCTGTACCCACAAAAAAATTACGCCACATACATAGCTGCCCATTCCGCACATATGTCTACCAGACATGGAAACTATCAATTACAATTGGCTGTACAAGTATTACTGTTGTCCTTACACCTCTCTCAGGGGTGGAAGGTATCAAATGTCACACCAAATTACAAACATATGCACAGCTGTTGCTGATGAAGGAATGGGCAGCTATGGGCCTTACCTATATCCCTCCTGCAAAGCCCAAGCTTGTTTCCCTCTTTGTGACCCCTTTTTCACCACTTTCCTGTCTCCCCATTTTCATTTCTTTCATAGAAAATAGCGTGGGTATGCGCAAGAGTAAGCACGTTTAAACGGCTGTAAGCGGGTGTGCGCAGAGCTAAACGCCAGTGCGCATGCGTGAGCTCCGCGCAAACCAGCACTAACCCGGTTACAACTGCTTAAAAGTGCCTTAGTCACTTTGATTGACAGGTCCTGTAGTCAGTTCAGAAGCAAAATAAAATCCCACTGGCAGTCCCGAACCCAGGACCTTGGACACAGTAGTCTGCATGACTTACCACTAAGCCATGACTCTTATACAAGAACATTGTACTAAAATAAATATATCATGTAATAGTAGGAATGAATGTAAAGGGAATATAGGATGTGTAGTACACAAAGCATGTCATTTAGAATTACTGTCAAAACTAGTGGATTTCCATAATAGTAGTGTGTGAACAGAAACAGCCATGCTAGTTGGTAGCTAGTAGGTAATAATGTCACTATAGCACCTTGCAAGCCACACTCATACTCACAGCAGGGTAATCACTGCCCATACCCCACAACCTCTTACAGGAACACATACGTGGAACAAAGGCCCAAAACCAGGGACACATTACAAATAATGTTACAACAAATGCAGACAGTTCAGAGAGTAACAGGGTCTGCATTTTGTGGGATGTTTGGAAGGGTATGAAGTCTGAAACTTGAATGTTTGTCACTATATTCTGACTTGAGCCCAGAGTGATTTGCCAGAAAAAGCTGTGCATGAGATATTGACCACAATATGAGGCAGAAATGTGGACAACCTGCAAATATTTGCACACATGAGAGGTCTGACACTACCATATTTGAATAGTTAAGAGCCTAGACATAGCAACAGTGAATGACTTGCAGGGATGCCCCACAGACTCCATGTGAAATGCACAAACAGTAGGCAGAAAGGTGTAACAACACATGCAATGGTAACTATGGAGTCCTGAAAGTATTCACCACTTGCATGGCAGAATAAGGGTAGTAATACATATGCTCATGCTAACCCACAGTCACAACTGCAGCATACCAGACAATTTAATGGGTGTACCCCACTGATATGTACCATTCCAGGAGGCAGATAACAGATGAACCTGAGAGTCTCTGGGGCCTGCTCAGCAGCATACTCAAATACCCTAATAGATGACAAGGCCCACACCATGGCCAGACCACACTGCATGCTGTAACACCCTAGCAGATATAGCAAGCATTCCAAGGTGTGAATGTACATGGAAAATAGGAAAGCTACAGCAGCACACTACAGTCAGGACACCTAGCAGGCATACAAGTAGTGACTGTAAAGGGCAAATATTGAAGCCTTAGCAACAAAGTGCAAGCAAAAGTGAAAGGAAATCACACACACACACACACATTAACAGTAGTAGTAGTTGTAGGTGTCAGTGTGCACAAACAGTTAGTACAGGAAACTGGAGAAATGAATGGAGGAATGTTAATCTACAACACAGCTGGAAATGAGAGAGATACCAACCTTTACACTCACAGAACATTGTCCACAGCATACCAGCATGGTTCCTGCCCTTAAAATCTGAAAGGGCTACGGCTATCTCACATACCTTTTTATAGCACTGTTCTGAAATCACAGTGAGAACTGCAATCAGTATACAACTGGCTGCATGCAATTAGCAAATGCTGGCTAACAATTGGTGCAAAGGCCACCACATGGGCATATGCAGATACCTACAAAAGTATGCTGTACTCCCAGTCCACACATGCGATACTTTCATTGCACCCTGAGGAGGACGTGAGAGACAGACAGACAGAGAGAGAGAGAGAGAGAGAGAGAGAGAGAGAGAGAAAATTGAAATTAAGCACACACAAACAAAACTGTTCAGCAACAGCCACCTGAAAGCTGACAACTGGAAAGTGGAGCAGCAGGACAGAAAACCAGACGGCAACACAAGCAGCTGTGACAAACACAGGTAATGTAAAGTAATACTATAAAGGTCTACATACTGTGAACCCTCCATATGTGTCACTGGTCTGAATCCATATGTATATGAAGATGTGTAAAGGGCAGGGGACATACAGCAACTATCAGTGAAGGCTGTACATACATTTGTATGTGAGAGCATCTATGTGCACATATCAATGTAGGTTGACTGTAGGTTGTAGTGCAATGTACAAAGTACGTTTCACAGTTATGCATGTTTAGCAGTATGTTAGTGTGTGTATACAGCATGGTAGACAAACATGTTGATATACCTGTCTATCATATGGATATGTATGTATGTCAAAATATGTATGTATATATATATATATATATATATATATATATATATATATATATATATATAATATGCATATATGTATACATACATAGAGAGAGATGTAGGAATACAAAGACAGATGTAGCTAGAATATGTACAAACATATATATGTAATGCACACATACAGATATAGATATATGTAGATACATATACATAGACAGACTGATCTGACTATCTACAGGTATGACTGTATATGATGACCTCAACACACCCTGTCCCACCCCCTCTGTCACTCTCACCCCCTCTGTGTCCCCCTCTCCACATCTATAGCAATATATGTACATCAATATATATATGTGTATATGTATACAGACATATATATATATATATATATATATATATATATATATATACATATAGATATATCTATATACATATGTATATATATATATATATATATATATATATATATATATATATAGAGAGAGAGAGAGAGATGTATATAAATTCTGAGTGAGGCACATGTGTACAGATGTATTGCAACAGGTGCCTGGTGACAAAGGCATGGAGTGAACACCAGTGTCAAAACCGGAGTACCATACCACATTTCAAATCACCTACACCAGTAACCACCAGATATGTGATTGGCTGCCCACCACTGCATGTGTCAGGGGTGAACAGGGTCATAAATGTGTACAATAGTGGCCCCAATGATATTCACAGTGGCACACTATTCCTGGAATACCTGCACATGGTATGTGTCAGCAGATATGGTGTGTCAGCTATCGACATGTAGGTCGGTGTACCCCTCCACACCACATAATGGATGCCATGGTATGGACCTCACATGACAGCTACAGATATGGAGAAGGACACAGTGACATGTACAACACTGTAAAAATGCACTCAAACACATTACTAATGCACAGTGACTGACAACACCACAGAGTACACATATACTACCCACATAGAGGTTACCACTCCTGGATTTACATACAAAAGTCACACCCATGACAGATGTCCAACAACCATAGTAACACCTCACACCATCCACAACCTAAATGACTGCTGTGTGTCGCCCATGCCACTGCAATAGAGAGCACACGTGGAGGTAAAAGTTCCTACCCACAGATAAGACATACCCTGCAATAAACCACACAGTGTTAAGAAGCAAGACTCCCCATGAGTACATGTCACACATACCCCTGCTGAATGTTAGTCAGATAGGTAATATGCCATATGAGTCACCCTGTGTAACTGTGTGACAGCAGCAGGTACCATCACACCACACGTGTCACAATGGTCTGGGTAGCAGAACATTACGCTGCTGTAGTCCCAGGGGCAATAGCATATAGTATAGTATTGTATTGTAATGTAATGTATTGTGTTGTATTGTATTGGTATGTTGAGGTGCCTCCTTCGTGGAGTGGAACCACTGCTGCTGTGCGCCAGTGTACAGGTACATATCCTGTAGTCAGGCTAGTGTTACATAGCACTTCTATATGTGTGTTTAGCTCCTGTCAGAGTTTATGTAGCATGCAACTGGGGATACCATCAGGTCCCAGTCATGTTGTGTATTCTGCTTTCCTGAGGGCGGCTCTCACCTAGACATCTGTGATGACAGGGAGGTTACAGTCAGCTGGGATAACTATGTCTTATTTTGGGGGAGAGGGCGGGGTGACACCTGCACTGAACCTGTCTGCCACAATGTTGTCAATATCTGTGGTGTCAGTGAAATATTTGTTGTTGTGTACTAATTATGGGCATAGAGGATGGATTCTGACCAGGTTGCTAACATAACTGAAGAAGGCCTTCTGGTTATCTGTAGTGTCCCTCTTGATTTCCCTCTCAAAGTTGCCCATGGATGTTTGTATGATAGAAAATAGATCCTTACTAGTGCTGCTCAGACATGCCCTCCCTTTATGGAATTATGCTCTGTCTTGCAGTAGCTTCCATCTTCTGTAATACAATCTGTCTATGGCTGGGGTCCACCAGACAGGATGCTGTCCCTTTGTGGAGAGTGTCTTGGTCATATATGGGATTGCATGATTCATGCATTCTCGGAGATGTCTGTAGAAAGCAATTGTGTAGGGGTCAGCATTATGGGTTGTATCTGCCACTGGCCCAGTGGGCTGAAAGGATACCATGTCACTGTTACAAAGTGTAAAGTTTGCACCTGTAATGTTATTCACTATAGTCGTTTGTGCTGGTGGTGGAGGTGGGATATGTATATCCAGGGCAATTAGTGTGTGGTCAGCTCTCAGTAGTTGATGATGTAGGCCATACAGTACCTAGATACAAACCCCCAGAGTGAGGAGGTGCTCTTGACCTGAATCAGTGTTCTGACTGCTGGGGTTTGGTAGTATGTCATATGGAGTGTGCCAGGTACTGCTGCACAGTTGCTGGCTGAGCACTGATACCTGGCCATTTACATGTGTATCCACCAATAGACAGACAGATGCTATATATGTGAGATATGTTGTATCATAACAGTCAAGTAGCATGTGTAGTATGTGTGCCAAATTCTGCTGACATATATTGCTGATATCAGGTTATTTTCTTTTTCAGGTACATGGCTCACCCGTGGAATCCCACTTACTCCACAGCTGAGGATGAGGAGATACACCAGAGTCTGGTACGGGATTATGCAATACTCTTTTCCCGCACCAGCCAGAATCAGCAGGAGAGGGCTGCACTGTGGCAAGACCTGGTCCGTCGGGTAAATGACATAGGCACGCATAATAGGACATATGAGCAGGTACAACATCACTGCAGTGATTTAATCAGAAATGTCTGTCAGCGTGCGTTGGATATCCACAGGCAACAGGTCACCACAGTTGGTGGGGTGGCTACACATCCCCCACTCACCAGACTGGAGGGACTACTCATGAGTGTAGTGGCTCCAGTCCGCCAACAACAACAGCAGCAGCAGACATGCATTATGATGGAGGCTGGAGCCACGCAGCAGCAAGACAGTGAACGTGCAGGTAATATGCCATATGTATAGCTGACTGTTGTGTACACTGGTAGTTAATGCATGTGTGAGGTGTGTCCTTGGTTTGTAGCTGTCACCATAGTATTTAATGTGCAAGTGTGATATCCTCAATATTAGCAGCTGACCTGTGAAAGTCGACTGTTGTACTACTGACCTGTATCATACTCAGTAACAATGGCACAGTTGTGCCCACTGACATTAGTTTCTTCACGTCTGCAGGTCCCTCCGGTGTAACAGCAATGCAGCCTATCCATGCTGGTGAGTGTGTATTAACAATTCCTGTAATAGTCTTGATAGTAATAGTAATATTAGACTCACTTAGTAGTGCTCTTTGTATGCATGTAGGTGTGTCTGTGTGTTGATATCACGCATACTGAGTACTGTACAATTGTGTGAAACTGTGTGCATGTGTGCACCTGTGCATGTACGCATGTGTGCAGCACTGTAATGTGTAGACATTGTAAACTGTGTTTCCCTCCCACAGGTTCTGGTGCTGCTCTGGTGTCATGTAGCAGGGAACCTGAATCAAGTGCCATGGGTAGTGATAATGATGACATCTGTGTAATGGCACAGGAAGGTATGCCAGGGTCCGCCATTGGTCAGCCGATTGACAGTACACAGCTGTCGACCCCATCAATGCACACAGTTATCCTGCCAATACACCCTTTGTCACCAATGTCCATAGGTGATGGACAGCATACAGTGGGCATTGACCAGGGTAATGTGGTATCTGTGGCACATGCCTCCCCACACAGCAGCCATGGGCATGGCCCAGAGATGGTACCACACAGACAGATGTCCAGAGGTTCTCGTGGGAGCATCCATGGGCGTACTGCCCCTGTCAGAAGTGCCCACAGAGGTCTTACAACCTTAGCTATGTTTCGGGCTGTCATGCAGGCACAGTCACGTATGGAACGGTACACCAGACAGGGTCTGAGGGAGCTGACAGCATGTCGCACAGCCATGACTGACAGTATGCGTGACATTGCGGCTGCCATCCGTGATTTCACCGATGTCATAGACAGACGTTGTGGGGACATATTAGACCGGTTCCACAACTACATGTCCATGAGCCAGGGCGATGGTGGACAGTTGAGGCGTCGACGTGGCCGTATGCCAGCAACAGCTGGCAGTCGCGGATGACAACAGGGCCGCGGCCGCCCCCGTAGTGTCAGCAGCAGCCTCAGCAATGCTGGGTCTGTGCTGTCATCAGACCGCCCCAGGAGACCACGTGCACGTGGCTCTGGCCAGGCCCGACAGGGATCTGTGTCCAGTCAATGGACACCTGCTTCTGATGACAGTACCCAGTCTGGGTTGGTACCGGATACGGTCCATAGCACCCCTGCAAGGCACAGGTACCGTGTCCGTGGCCAGAGTCACTGATCTGTATGACCTGGCAGGTACAGTCTGTTGTTGTCCACAAACACCAGTATATGGCAGCCATGAGGTGGAACTGTGTGCATCCATACACACATGCGAATTGACAACACCTAGGGCTACCGCATACACACACACACTGCATCAACATTGCCCCACCTTCTACTGCTGTCCCTCACCAACACACATACATGTCAATCGGTGGCTGGCTGACTCAGGCATACCAAGTTCACACCCTGTGCATATGATGAAACTGTGCCACCTCCTGCAATCTGTAACAACTGTGCAGGTACAGGTTAACATGTTGCTGATGCACAGGGTGACCACAAAGATGTGTAGTAATAGTATCATGTTAACAGTACTGTGTGCTGAATTAACTGTGGGTATATCACAGCATGCCTGATGCAGTAAGTGTGATTGTCATGTCCTGTTGTCTACACCCATGGTAAGTACCATAGTGTATCATCTGCACATGTTGGCATACTGGTGGTAATGATGTCAACAGAAGGCTACATACATAGGTAGCACAGGTGATAAGGTAATGAATGTAGTAATGCAATGATGGACATGTAAACTGCAAGTGGCATGTTGCCCACACTGGACTCTGCAATGCGGATGTTTGAGGATGTTGATATGTGTGCAGTACTACGACTGGTACAGGACACACAGGAGCACCCTAGCACTGCAAGCTCACATCTCATACCATGCTAGACAGCCCCAAAACACAAAACTAACTGTCACAGGAGGGAGAGTCCCCATATATGTCAGGGATACTGTGGTGGCAGGTCAGGTAGCATACATCCTACTAAGTATGGAACCACTGAGTGAAGGCTCAGTGTCTGTTATTTGACATGTGTATTACTGCAGGTATGAGCACATGGGTTTCCATCCAGTTATTGTACATCCTGACAGTACATGGTCTGTACACTTGTGTGCGTTGAGACTGGACCCTAGCCATCTGACCCGTGTATTTCCATCTACATGTGCATAGTGCCTGCATATTTGCAGTGTTACCTACTGGAAGTGGTACAGCTTGTTTGTTGTACAATGGACTACATGCAGCCTTGTTTACTGTAGCTTTGTTTGCATGCATGTTTGCTTGCAATTACCCTGGAATACTGATCACACCTGCAATGCATAGTTATAGAGCTTCTGTGGACTCCTAGTGCCATCTGCATAGCTTACTATATGTATGTCCATGTCTCACTTGACAGAATGTCACTGTTTGTCCTGTTCACATGTACGTTGCATGTGACACACTGCATATGACTTACCTGGCATGTGTCCACGTGAGCAGTCATATATGCTACTGCTAACTAATCACAGGCACTACACCTTCACATATTCATCTTCTGTTGAACCACCTGCTTCGCTAGGGACAGCCTGCACCTGTCACCCTGGGCTTTCAGATATTGGCAAAGGCTCTTGCTACCCCCATAGTGCCTATGTTAGGCAAGGCTCAAATGACAAACCCACCTTCATAGTTATCACAAGGGATAAGAAACTAAGAGTAATGCTACCCAACGCCAGAAGTCTAAACCTCAAGATGCATGCACCCGAAACTCTCCTTGGCATGGAAAACATCAATATCTGTGCAGTAACAGATGCCTGGTTCAGGGCTACTGAGAGCACACCAGCACTACCAGGTTTAATCTCATACCATGCTTTTCAGCCCCAAAACTTGGAACGAACCACAAATGGAGGGGGAGTATTGATATTCATCAAAGATACCCACATCTCCAGGTTGGTGGCAAAGCACCAAGCATCAGAGACTATCCATGTGCAACTAACAATGGGTGAAACTGCCTTCCAGGTTATAGCCTGCTACAGACCACCCTCCCAAACCCAAGAACTGCACTCGGCTGTCCTGTCCTGTCCTGTGAACAGTGGAAATATGAAGGTATCTCCAAACACCATTATATTGGGCGACATCAACTACCCAAACATGGACTGGGAGCATGACTCTAGCTCCAACACCCTAGGCCAAAGATTCATAGAATATACGAGCTCAAATGCTATGGAACAACTTGTTACCACTCCCACAAGAAGGGGAAACATACTGGACCTGATCATCACCAACATGGGGACTCTATGCTCCAGACCAGAAGTGTATCCCTCACTGGTAAGATCGGATCACAAACTAATCTCACTGGATATTCACATCCTGACCCCACCCCCTGCCTAGAACACCACAGTGAACAACTTCTCTAAAGCAAATTCACACTCCTCAAAACTGAGGTGGAAACCTTCAAAGCCCCTGGGCCTGTGGAAACTACAGACCAGACTGCAGATTCCTCTCTAAACGCATTCTATGGACACCTTCAGGAATGCATGGATCATGTGATCCCGAATAAAACCAAGACCCAATCCTCCAAAGGTAGACGTCCTGTCTGGTGGACCCCAGCCATAAACAAACTACACAATAGAAGGAGGAAGCTACTAAATGATACAGCAAATTCACAAATAGGGAAGGCATCACTGATCAGTATTAGCAAATAACTACAGGCACTCATAAGATTGTCTAAGGCCAGCTTCGAGAAACTGCACAGGACACTAAGGATAATCACAAGGCTTTCTTTAGTTATGTTAGGAACCTGGGTGGTAATTCCCAGATATGCTCAGAGGTAGTCCAAAATGTCAATAGAAACACCAAACCCACACACATTGCCAACATTCTAGCTGACAGGTTCAGTGCAAACTTCTCACCCCTCCACACTGAAAGGGCAAATATGTATCCCAGCAGAGTGCTGCCCCTGACATCTCAGATGCTCAGGTAAGAGCACCCTCTCCAAAGCAATACACACTGCATCAATGGGACGACAGTGTCCCGGGCTGTGTCCTACATGACCACCAAGACGCACTACTACCAAACATAAACCTACTGTTCAATCCCAGCCTTACTACAGGATATGTGTCCAAAGTGTGGCGTGCAGCAACAGTGGTCCCTCTACAGAAAGGTGGTGCCTCAACGGATCCTGGACACTATCATCCCATAAGCCACACTAGCTTTGTCTGCAGAGCTATGGAAAGGATCATCATGGACCACATAAATATAGATATTGCGGACCTACAGACACTGGTTTATACCCAGTTTGGCTTTGTTAAGGGCAGATCCTGCCTCTCAAACCTGGTTGATTTCTTTGAAACAGTCACCAAGGCCATTGACGAGGGAAGGTGGTTCACACAGCCTACCTGGACCTCATAAAAGCCTTCAAAACAATACCCCACTCGGGCATTCTAGAGAAGCTCACCAGCTTAAATATAAGCCCCTATGTCACTAGATGGATTGCACACTGGCTCAAGGACAGAACCCACATGGTTAGAATTGCTGGAGCCATGCCAGACTCCCACAGGTTCTGGTGCTGCTCTGGTGTCATGTAGCAGGGAACCTGAATCAGGTGCCATGGGTAGTGATAATGATGACATCTGTGTAATGGCACAGGAAGGTATGCCAGGGTCCGCCATTGGTCAGCCGATTGACAGTACACAGCTGTCGCACCCCATCAATGCACACAGTTATCCTGCCAATACACCCTTTGTCACCAATGTCCATAGGTGATGGACAGCATACAGTGGGCATTGACCAGGGTAATGTGGTATCTGTGGCACATGCCTCCCCACACAGCAGCCATGGGCATGGCCCAGAGATGGTACCACACAGACAGATGTCCAGGGGTTCTCGTGGAGCATCCATGGGCGTACTGCCCCTGTCAGAAGTGCCCACAGAGGTCTTACAACCTTAGCTATGTTTCGGGCTGTCATGCAGGCACAGTCACGTATGGAACGGTACACCAGACAGGGTCTGAGGGAGCTGACAGCATGTCGCACAGCCATGACTGACAGTATGCGTGACATTGCGGCTGCCATCCGTAATTTCACCGATGTCATAGACAGATGTTGTGGGGACACATTAGACCGGTTCCACAACTACATGTCCATGAGCCAGGGTGATGGTGGACAGTTGAGGCGCCGACGTGGGTGTATGCCAGCAGCAGCTGGCAGTCGCGATGACAACAGGGCCGACGCCCGTAGTGTCAGCAGCAGCCCCAGCAATGCTGGGTCTGTGCTGTCATCAGACCGCCCCAGGAGACCACGCGGCACGTGGCTCTGGCCAGGCCCGACAGGGATCTGTGTCCAGTCAATGGACACCTGCTTCTGATGACAGTACCCAGTCTGGGTTGGTACCGGATACGGTCCATAGCACCCCTGCAAGGCACAGGTACCGTGTCCGTGGCCAGAGTCACTGATCTGTATGACCTGGCAGGTACAGTCTGTTGTTGTCCACAAACACCAGTATATGGCAGCCATGAGGTGGAACTGTGTGCATCCATACACACATGCGAATTGACAACACCTAGGGCTACCGCATACACACACACACTGCATCAACATTGCCCCACCTTCTACTGCTGTCCCTCACCAACACACATACATGTCAATCGGTGGCTGACTCAGGCATACCAAGTTCACACCCTGTGCATATGATGAAACTGTGCCACCTCCTGCAATCTGTAACAACTGTGCAGGTACAGGTTAACATGTTGCTGATGCACAGGGTGACCACAAAGATGTGTAGTAATAGTATCATGTTAACAGTACTGTGTGCTGAATTAATTGTGGGTATATCACAGCATGCCTGATGCAGTAAGGGTGTGAT
This sequence comes from Protopterus annectens, assembly GCF_019279795.1. Lineage (NCBI taxonomy): Eukaryota > Metazoa > Chordata > Ceratodontiformes > Protopteridae > Protopterus > Protopterus annectens. The sequence goes on along the minus strand of NC_056744.1, from coordinate 881,217,192 downwards.
TGTCATGTACTGTTGTCTACATCCATGGTAAGTACCATAGTGTATCATCTGCACATGTTGGCATACTGGTGGTAATGATGTCAACAGAAGGCTACATACATAGGTAGCACAGGTGATAAGGTAATGAATGTAGTAATACGCAATGATGGACATGTAAACTGCAAGTGGCATGTTGCCCACACTGGACTCTGCAATGCGGATGTTTGAGGATGTTGATATGTGTGCAGTACTACACGACTGGTACAGGACACACAGGAGCACCCTAGCACTGCAAGCTCACATCTCATACCATGCTAGACAGCCCCAAAACACAAAACTAACTGTCACAGGAGGGAGAGTCCCCATATATGTCAGGGATACTGTGGTGGCAGGTCAGGTAGCATACATCCTACTAAGTATGGAACTACTGAGTGAAGGCTCAGTGTCTGTTATTTGACATGTGTATTACTGCAGGTATGAGCACATGGGTTTCCATCCAGTTATTGTACATCCTGACAGTACATGGTCTGTACACTTGTGTGCGTTGAGACTGGACCCTAGCCATCTGACCCGTGTATTTCCATCTACATGTGCATAGTGCCTGCATATTTGCAGTGTTACCTACTGGAAGTGGTACAGCTTGTTTGTTGTACAATGGACTACATGCAGCCTTGTTTACTGTAGCTTTGTTTGCATGCATGTTTGCTTGCAATTACCCTGGAATACTGATCACACCTGCAATGCATAGTTATAGAGCTTCTGTGGACTCCTAGTGCCATCTGCATAGCTTACTATATGTATGTCCATGTCTCACTTGACAGAATGTCACTGTTTGTCCTGTTCACATGTACGTTGCATGTGACACACTGCATATGACTTACCTGGCATGTGTCCACGTGAGCAGTCATATATGCTACTGCTAACTAATCACAGGCACTACACCTTCACATATTCATCTTCTGTTGAACCACCTGCTTCGCTAGGGACAGCCTGCACCTGTCACCCCTGGGCTTTCAGATATTGGCAAAGGCTCTTGCTACCCCCATAGTGCCTATGTTAGGCAAGGCTCAAATGACAAACCCACCTTCATAGTTATCACAAGGGATAAGAAACTAAGAGTAATGCTACCCAACGCCAGAAGTCTAAACCTCAAGATGCATGCACCCGAAACTCTCCTTGGCATGGAAAACATCGATATCTGTGCAGTAACAGATGCCTGGTTCAGGGCTACTGAGAGCACACCAGCACTACCAGGTTTAATCTCATACCATGCTTTTCAGCCCCAAAACTTGGAACGAACCACAAATGGAGGGGGAGTATTGATATTCATCAAAGATACCCACATCTCCAGGTTGGTGGCAAAGCACCAAGCATCAGAGACTATCCATGTGCAACTAACAATGGGTGAAACTGCCTTCCAGGTTATAGCCTGCTACAGACCACCCTCCCAAACCCAAGAACTGCACTCGGCTGTCCTGTCCTGTGAACAGTGGAAATATGAAGGTATCTCCAAACACCATTATATTGGGCGACATCAACTACCCAAACATGGACTGGGAGCATGACTCTAGCTCCAACACCCTAGGCCAAAGATTCATAGAATATACGAGCTCAAATGCTATGGAACAACTTGTTACCACTCCCACAAGAAGGGGAAACATACTGGACCTGATCATGACCAACATGGGGACTCTATGCTCCAGACCAGAAGTGTATCCCTCACTGGTAAGATCGGATCACAAACTAATCTCACTGGATATTCACATCCTGACCCCACCCCCTGCCTAGAACACCACAGTGAACAACTTCTCTAAAGCAAATTCACACTCCTCAAAACTGAGGTGGAAACCTTCAAAGCCCCTGGGCCTGTGGAAACTACAGACCAGACTGCAGATTCCTCTCTAAACGCATTCTATGGACACCTTCAGGAATGCATGGATCATGTGATCCCGAATAAAACCAAGACCCAATCCTCCAAAGGTAGACGTCCTGTCTGGTGGACCCCAGCCATAAACAAACTACACAATAGAAGGAGGAAGCTACTAAATGATACAGCAAATTCACAAATAGGGAAGGCATCACTGATCAGTATTAGCAAATAACTACAGGCACTCATAAGATTGTCTAAGGCCAGCTTCGAGAGAAACTGCACAGGACACTAAGGATAATCACAAGGCTTTCTTTAGTTATGTTAGGAACCTGGGTGGTAATTCCCAGATATGCTCAGAGGTAGTCCAAAATGTCAATAGAAACACCAAACCCACACACATTGCCAACATTCTAGCTGACAGGTTCAGTGCAAACTTCTCACCCCCTCCACACTGAAAGGGCAAATATGTATCCCAGCAGAGTGCTGCCCCCCTGACATCTCAGATGCTCAGGTAAGAGCCGCCCTCTCCAAAGCAATACACACTGCATCAATGGGACGAGACAGTGTCCCGGGCTGTGTCCTACATGACCACCAAGACGTGCTACTACCAAACATAAACCTACTGTTCAATCCCAGCCTTACTACAGGATATGTGTCCAAAGTGTGGCGTACAGCAACAGTGGTCCCTCTACAGAAAGGTGGTGCCTCAACGGATCCTGGACACTATCATCCCATAAGCCACACTAGCTTTGTCTGCAGAGCTATGGAAAGGATCATCATGGACCACATAAATATAGATATTGCGGACCTACAGACACTGGTTTATACCCAGTTTGGCTTTGTTAAGGGCAGATCCTGCCTCTCAAACCTGGTTGATTTCTTTGAAACAGTCACCAAGGCCATTGACGAGGGGAAGGTGGTTCACACAGCCTACCTGGACCTCGCAAAAGCCTTCAAAACAATACCCCACTCGGGCATTCTAGAGAAGCTCACCAGCTTAAATATAAGCCCCTATGTCACTAGATGGATTGCACACTGGCTCAAGGACAGAACCCACATGGTTAGAATTGCTGGAGCCATGCCAGACTCCAAACCAGTTATGAGTTGTGTCCCACAAGGCTCAGTCCTGGGACCTCTCTTGTTTGGTATATATTTATCGGAGGTACAGGCCAACATGGAAGGACTGTGGCTGACCAAATATGCAGATGACTGCAAACTGGCCGCCATAATCGACTCTCCAGCCGACACAAGCATCTTCCAAAGGGGCATCATAGAAACAGACAACTTGTGCCAGAGCCATGGCCTCCAGCTGAATGCAAAAGTGTGTATAGTCATCCCCTTTGGCAAAAACAAAGTGCCCACAAAGTACCACATAGGTGGTACTCCATTATGTACAGAAGTAGTAATTAGGGACCTGGGGACCCAAGTTGATAGCAATCTCTCATTTGACAACCACGTGGTCAAAGTGGTTAGAATGACATTGTATATAGCCCACCCCATCATGAAGGGATTCACATCTACATCAGGGGAGGACACCGTGCCTCTTTACTCATCCCTCATCAGGTCCATAATTGAGTACAATCCTCCTGTCGGGATGTACCTTACCAGACACCTGCAGCAACTGGAAAGACCCCACAAGTACCTCACCAAGAGGATCAAAGGGCTCAAACAGATGCCATATGCTGACCGGTTAAATAAACCCCAGCTCTACTCAGTGGCATACCGCCTGTTCAGAGGCGATCTGTGCCTAATGTATAACACCATGTCGAACCCGGAATTAATGGGCATGCTGCACTTGAGAACATCCAAATCCCATTGGGATACACGCTTGAGAGACCTGAGCCTCAGCACTGAAATAAATAGGACATGCTGGAGGGACAGATTCATAACCCAGAGGCTCACTTCTCTCTGGAATAAAATCCCAGTCCAGGTTAGGAAGAGTCCCTCATTGACTCTCTTCAAGAGGAATCTTGATGAGTGGATGGGACATTGTAGGTTTACCCCGGGTATCACTTCTGTGTCACTGTTAGACAGAGGCACAGTATACTAACCTCGGAAAAGGGCATGGCAAGATATATTTACATTGGATGGCGACAGCCAAACACATTCTGGCTAGGTTCTTAAATGCCCTAGGGCAGATTACCTAGTATGACGCTATGAACTTATGTACCTTGTTCCCCATTGGCCCTATGTGCTGTTAATCACCATGGCAATCACAATACTATGACAGCATGTTCAAAGGTCAGTTGTCAGTCACCTCTATGCTACAGTTGTGGAATATATGGGTCATGTGGCAATGTCACAGCTGCCACATGTACACAGTCAACCCTCTCCCCTACACATGGATGTACAACACATGTATGAGATGGAACCACATAACCAAACTGGGGACTAAGCACTCTGAACCCAGTACTGGCATAACCTGTCAGGTGGCATGCAATACTACAGTGACTACAATACCAGTCTGATGTAGACCTACACTGACAGCAATACAAGCACGTGAACACACTGGGCCATTCGTGGAGCCCTAGAATAGCATCCTGCCTGAGCAGCACACACCTCTGCAGCTGGCACACAGGCATACGTTATGCCTGAACACATCACACATAGCACACAAATCCTGTGTGCCAGTCACAGCCTGTACAGCTAGACAACACACCTGCCACAGTTGTGTTAGCTACCTTTATTGTCCGGTACAGTATGGTCACGCTCACCAGGCTGGACAAGGTGAAGGTCATAGTGATATGCCTGTGGGGCACTATGGTCCACCACATAACATAAGCATACAGGTAAGTCAGAGGCATGGACACATATGACTCAGTCATTGTCCATGCCACATACCTTCTCCTGCTGTACTTGTAGGGTGCTGACATCATCAGTGTTTAGAAAGGGGAATGTGCATCCTGTAGTTTGTTCTCCTAGTTGCCAAAAGGGACATTTCCCTCACACACACTAATCTCCCTCAGCGAAACACACACACTTGCCATTTGCAGGATTCAAACCCCTACCTACCTATGTTATGACACTCGAGACAGATTCATTAGCAGAGCGCGCTATTTGCATTACTGGGAGGTTTCCCTTCTCCTGCTGTACTTATAGGGTGCTGACATCATCAATGTTTAGAAAGGGGAATGTGCATCCTGTAGTCTGTTCTCCTAGTTGCCAAAAGGGACATTTCCCTCACACACAATTGCACACACACACACTACCCCCCTCAGCCAAACACACACACTTGCCATTTGCAGGATTCAAATCCCTACCTATGTTATGACACTCGAGACGGACGCATTAGAAGAGCACGCTATTCGCATTACTGGGAGGTTTCCCTTCTCTTGCTGTACTTATAGGGTGCTGACATCATCAGTGTTTAGAAAGGGGAATGTGCATCCTGTAGTCTGTTCTCCTAGTTGCCAAAAGGGACATTTCCCTCACACACACTAACCCCCCTCAGCCAAACACACACACTTGCCATTTGCAGGATTCAAACCCCTATCTAACTATGTTATGACACTTGAGACGGATGCATTAGCAGAGCTCGCTATTCGCATTATTGGGAGGTTTCCCTTCTCTTGCTGTACTTATAGGGTGCTGACATCAGTGTTTAGAAAGGGGAATGTGCATCCTATAGTCTGTTCTCCTAGTTGCCAAAAGGGACATTTCCCTCACACACAATTGCACACACACTAACCCCCCTCAGCCAAACACACACACTTGCCATTTGCACGATTCAAACCCCTACCTAACTATGTTATGACACTTGAGACGGACGCATTAGCGGAGCGCGCTATTCACATTACTGGGAGTTTTTTCCCTTCTCCTGCTATACTTATAGAGTGCTGACATCATCAGTGTTTAGAAAGGGGAATGTGCATCCTGTAGTCTGTTCTCCTAGTTGCCAAAAGGGACATTTCCCTCACACACAATTGCACACACACACTAACCCCCCTCAAACAAACACACACACTTGCCATTTGCATGATTCAAACCCCTACCTATGTTATGACACTTGAGACGGACGCATTAGCGGAGCGCGCTATTCACATTACTGGGAGGTTTCCCTTCTCCTGCTATACTGATAGAGTGCTGACATCATCAGTGTTTAGAAAGGGGAATGTGCATCCTGTAGTGTGTTTTCCCAGTTGCCAAAAGGGACATTTCTCTCCCACAGACTTGCACACACACCAACCCCACTCACACCCACCCACACACTGAGCATTTGCAGGATTCAAACCCCTACCTATGTTATGACACTTGAGACGGACGCATTAGCGGAGCGTGCTATTCGCATTAATGGGAGGTTTCTTTTCTCCTGCTGTACTTATAGGGTGCTGACATCATCGGTGTTTAGAAAGGGGAATGTGCATCCTGTGGGGAGGCAGACGCCAAGCACACTCTGGCTAAGCTGTCATTCCCTAGGGCAAACAGCCTAGTGTTGACCTCTACACCCATATGTTTAACTGTCAAATGCACATTATTTGTTGCTGATAGACTGTTTGCACATCTTTATTGCCATAGCATTCCCTGTTTGTATGAACAACTTGTGTATCTGTGGAAGATGTATGCATATGGGAGGGATCCACTATATCACGTGCGTCTCTGTAGTCATTTAACTGTGTGCACTTGGCAGATTGCTGTAATGTGGTTGGTTCCTGGAATAACACGTAAAAATACCAGATATGTGTGGCCAACTGCTAAACTGAGATTTGGCCTAAGTGTGTGAGCATGCCCAGTTCAGCCTTCCCATGGCATGTTGTCTGACATATGTCTCATTTATCTAAGTGTGTGAGCATGCCCAGTATGAGCATTCCATATGTTGAACTCTGCAGCCCACCACATTTGTGGATGAGTGTGAACTTCAACAAATATCTCCCGTTTATGGTTGTGTGTCATGTTGTGTAGTTACTGTACAACTGCTTTGTGTGTGAACACAACAGGATTATACTATGCCTGCAGGGTTTGCATGGGATACTTTGCATACAGTTGTCAACATCCTTTCACACTGACCTAACACTGTAGTACTGTATAGTGTACTGGTTCAGTACTTTGACTGTGGTGGACAGTATCCTGGGCTTTAGTCCTATCACTGCTTTACATTTCCATAGTGAGCAAAACAGCCTGGTTAGGGGTCAGTTGTGTACATCTGACCATGTTGCATTATGTTCAGATATGAACTACTTAAACCAGGCTTGTCCAACATTGGTAGTGTATTCCACAACATAGGTGTACATTTGCAAACACTAGCGATGTGCTCTAGTCCATTTCTAATGCTAGTCGGAGAGTGTGTTTGTCCTTCGACACACATTGTAAGTGGAGTTTGCCATGACATATGTCATGGTTAGTATACTGTGCCTCTGTCTAGCTGTGACATGACAGTGATACCCAGGATAAAGCTACCATCTCCCATCCACTCATCAAGATTCCTATTGAGGAAAATCGTTGTGACTCTATGGGTAGCCTGTACTGGGAGTTTACTCATGGGTGGGGGTGGCTTTTGTGTTATGGATCATGCAGTACAGCTTGTCCTAAGTAAGTCAGTGCTGGGGTTCAGGTCTCTCATGTGCATAGCTTACTGCCATTCAGATTGTACAAGGTGCAGCATGTTTATTGATACCAGCAACACAGGCAACACATGGCATCTGTGCAAGCTCTTTGATACTCCTGGTGAGGTACTGTTGGGGACTTTACGGTTGATGGAGGTGTCTGCTGAGGTACATCCCACAGGGGCTATTTAGTCAATTGTAACGCTGATGAAGGATGACTGCAAAGCCACAATGACCTCCCCTTATCTAGATCTGACAACCTTCATGATTAGGTGGGTATATGGTATGTTTCTGTAAACACTACAGCACGTTTGTCCAATGCAGGATATCTATCACCTTGTGTCCCCAGGTCTCTCATTACATGTTAAGTACGTAATGGGTTAACACCTATGTGGTAATTGGTGGGCACTTACTGTACATCCACGGGGGTTGACTATACACTTTTCTGCAATTAGCTTGCTGACATGGCTATGGCACCAGATGTCTGTTTCTATGTGGCCCTTTTGTGGGATGCTTGTGTCAGTTGGTGGATCATATATGGTGAGCAGTTTGTAGTCATCTGCAAACATGTTCAGACACAGTCCTTCCATGTTGACCTGTACCTATGGGACATATATACCAGACGAGGGAGATCCCAGGACCAAGCCTTGTGGGATGCCAGTTATATCTGGTTTGTAGTCTAACATGGCTGCAGCATGTCTGACCATGTCTGTTCTGTCCTTGGTCTGGTTTGCAACCCCTCTACTGACATAGGGGTTTATATTTAAGCTGGTGAGCTTATCTATAATGAACACGTAGGGTATTGTATAGAAGCCTTTGCAAGGTCCAGTTACGCTGTGTGGACCACATTGCCCTCATCAATGACCTTAATGACTGTTTCAATTGAGTCAAACATGTTTAGGGGCAGGATCTGCACTTAAGAAAGCCACACTGGGTAGGGTCCGGTGTCAGTAGGTCCCCAATATCTTTATGTCTGCGGTACATGCTGATCCTTTCCATAGCTGTGCAGACCGAGCTTCTCAGGATTCTGAGGTGGTAGTTTTCAGTATCCATTCAGGCAACACCTTTGTTGAGAAGGACCACTGTTGTTGTACACTGCTCTTTGGGTATACATCCTGTGGTAAGGCTGACATTGAGCAGTAGTGTGATTTGGCATTCCATTCGTCTTGGAGTCCATGTTGGACTCAGTCCAGGACACCATCTCATACCATTGCTGCTGTGTGTTTTGCTTGGTAGATGCTGGCTGTTACCTCAGCATCTGCAATGTCAGGGGGCCAGCAGTCTGCTGGGATAGATATTTTGCATTCTGGGGGGGGGGGGGGTTGCACTGCACCTGTCAGGATGTATGTTGGCAATATGTGTGTGTTTGGTATGTTGTTTGTGATATTTGTGTGATTCAGAGCATATCTGTGAATTCCCAACACGGTTCCTACCATCAGTTGTGAAAGCCTTGGGATTATCCTTAGTGTCCTGTACAATTTGTATCTTCATAGGTTCATACTAGGCTATCCACCCTAGGGCATTTGTTAGCCTAGCCAGAGTGTGTGTGGCTTTCGCCACCCCTTGCTATGTGAATATTATGGCCATTTAGGATTTGCTTTGCTGTGCCTCTGTCTGGACATGACACAGTGAAGACCCCCAGTGTAACTCTACAATCATCCATCCACTTGGCAAGATTCCTGTTGAAGAGTGTCAGTGAGGGGCTCTGCCTAACATGGAGTGGGATTCTGGTCCAGGGTGTGGGGAGCCTCTGGATTATGTATCTGTCCCTTCAGCACATCCTATTTCATTATTTGTTGAGGTTGACATCTCTCACTCTCACAGCTCCGATGGCTTTGAGTTTTCTGGGGTGGAGCATGTCCATTACTCCTGTGTTGGGCATGGCCTTGTACAACAGGCATGCAATGCCTCTGTGTAGGTAGTATGTGACTGCATTCAGTTGGGGTGTCTACAGCCAGGCAGCATATGACATATATTTGAGACCCTTTATCCTCTTGGTGAGGTACCCTTGAGGTCTTTCTAACTGCTGCAGGTGTCAAGTAAGGTACATCCCATATGAGGCATTGTACTAGATTATGGGTGTGATAAGAGAACAGTATAGGGGCACAATGACCTTGTTGACGTAGATGTGAATCCTTTCATGATACGGTGTCCAATGTAGACAGTCTTCCTAGCCACACTGGCAATGTGAGTGTCACATAACAGGTTACTGTCCACTTGTGTCCCTAGGTCCCTGATTACTCCTTCCATACATAATGGTTCACCACCTATGTGGTAATTTGTGGCACCTTGTTTGGTATTTGGTGGGACATTCATACTGTCCAGTGTCTTCAGGACGGCTGGGTGGGGTTCCTGTGTGTGTGTGTGTGGTCTGTAGCATGCTACAGACTGTACAGCAGTCTTGCCTACAGTTAGTTGCACATGGGTGGACTCCAATGCCTTGTGCATTGTCAGTTACCTGGACATATGGGTGTCTGTGCTGAATATGGATACTCACCCTCCTTTTATGTTTTGTTCCAGGTTTTGGGGCCATGACACATATGTGGTATAACCTGGTAGTGCCGGTGTGCTGTCAGGAGGCTTGCAGCAGGTTTCTGTCACTGCACAGACATCGATGTTCTCCATACTGGGGATGGCCTCGGGAGCATGCATATTGGGGTTTACACATCTGGCATTGGTCAGCATTACTCATGTTTCTTTCCACTTATGTTTTCTAGGGTGGTGGGTTAGTCTTTTCAGCCTTGCCAACGAAAGGCTGTATGGAGGTGGCAAAAGCCTTATCCAATATCCAGACGCACAGGGGTAACAGGTGCAAGTCATCCCAGGAACAGCTGCGTGGCTGGTCAAGCATGACATCCCAAGCAGACAGACATTGGATCCCCTTGGAATGACACCAGTAAGTGTGCCACTTGCTATGACTGATCATTCAGTGTTTGTACTGTGGCATTATTCTTGGCAAGGGTAGGATGCTGCAAACGGTGAGTGTCATACCGGCCTGGACTACATAATCAGAGAGCTCATCTATGTCTCTTTTCATGTAGTCTAGGGAGGTACATCTCAGGTCATTCACACCAGCATGGACTATGACTGCATCATATTTCTACTTGCTTTGGGGTGACCTGCATACTTGTGTTATGTGGCGTATTGTGGCAGCCTACAGGCAGCTTACTGTGCCCTTTCCCTTGTTCAGTCTGGTGTGCGGGACAGCAGTGTCTCTCGCTATGGAGTCACCTATTACAACTGTATCAGGCATGTTGTTGCTCCTTCTGGCCTGTGACTGTTTGGCACACCAGCTTTGTGTACTATGTGTTGCATGTGCTATGTTTGGAAGTTGTTTGATTGGGTGTCTGCTTTAGAGGCCTCAGTTGGTGTGCTGTGTTTGTAATTTGTGCCTCTGGGAATGTTTTTCTGTGTTTATGTCTTTGGTTTGCAGTTGTGATAGGTCTATGTGGGACTGTGTTTGTGGTGTGTGTGTGGTTACCTTCTCCTCCTGACTAGTTTTGGGAGTACTGAGTTGAGGGAGCTCAGCCTCCAGTTTGGATAGATGGTTGCATCTCTCACATATATTTTTATTTCCTGGGGGGAGTTGGGGGTTGTCTGTGTACTTGGGGCAGGTGTAACATTGCCTCAAGATTCACAGATTCAACTTGTTGTGGCTGGCCTTAGTGCAGGAGTGTCCAACCCGCGGCCCTCAGAGCTCTTCCATGCGGCCCGCGACCCTTAAATTTAATTTCACTTTTTTTCCGTGTGTTTACACGTCCGCGTAGTTTTACTCTTCTGCGCATGCGCCAACTTTCTTTTTTTTACGTTTTTTCCATACCAGCGTCTTTCCGCGAAAACACAGTTCGGGCGATTTTTATAAAGAAAAGCTGCAGGAAGGAGCGAGATCGTAGCGTAGCTGTAGAAGAGAGAGGATTTATTTTATTTCATTGTGTGTACACACCGACTACTCACTACAACGAAAGGTAAGTTACAAGATGAAGTGTTTTGAAGTTAGTGTTAAAATGAGATTCTGATGTAATAATACATTCTGCTCCAGTAACAGGCTACGCTAAAACATAATATTTGTGCTTTTTCTGATCAAACTGAATCTTTGGGGCTTGCATTACTCTCAGTATGCATTTCTACTACACTCACAAGCTTTTCAGTTTTTGTTTGCTCATTATATTCAGTAAAATGTAAATCTTGTAAATTAACTTACTTATTTGTTTTCATAATTCTGTGAAATGATTAAGACCTGAGAGCCCATGAATCTAATTATGAGCTTTGCATTCCTTTTCTGATACCTGTAACCCACTTCGTGTATGCAGCATTATTTATAGTTGTGATTTTGTTTCAGAGCACTGTCTTGGATTGCTTTGCAGCACTATTTCTGTTTTTATCTTTCTTATAAAAAGTTTTGGCTTTATTTTTTCCTTCTTTTCTCTGTCTTTATTTAACATACTTCCACTGCAGCCCTTTTAACAGGATGTATGCAGTTCCATGCATCATGTACATATCAGTTCCTGGAGCTATACTGAATAATTAATCTGCACTCAACTAAACACTCATTATGGTGAACCTAACATGGTCAAATACAACCCTACCTGCAGTATCCTTCAAACACAAAATAAACTTAAAATCAGTGTTTTACAGAAGGGCTTGCCCCCTGCATCCCTCCTCCACTACTTTGAATATACCAACCCTGACATCACGTAACAGTGAAGAAAAGGGCAAATTCCTTCCCCGCCATCTGCAATCTTGGGTAAGACAGCCACTGTGCCGTAACTTATTACAAGTGTAAGTGAATAAAATAGACTGATTTGCTTGTACCGCTAAAGCACATTGTTGATCAACAGCATACATTAATAAAATAGACTTGACATTATGCAGCAAGCCAATGTTTTAACCAAGTGCAGCTTGTAACATTGAATGACACTACCAGTGCGTTGTCTGGTGCTGACTCTGACTCTGCAAGCATACTGCTCCAAACTTGACAGTTTTTGTCATAGAGTTAGATCCTTTCCTTTGCAATGAGTTTCAGCATTTTATTTAATGATTCCAACCCATTTTCAGTCTGGTTAGCTGAGCATAACTTTTTTTGCTGGTAGTGTCACTGCTCACTCCCGGGGGACCTGCATTTTGTAAGAAACGTGTGGTGGTGGCACTGTTGTGTGCAGTTAGTTCTGGTGTCTGTCTTCTTGCAGCTGTATTACTGAATGGGAGCGAGTGTAGTCGTCAGCAGCTGTGAGTCAGTAGGTAACTCCACTCCAGTGTTGCTCCTCTCCATTGTAACCTTTCTGCGTTAAGCACTACTTTAGCTGCTAGCTAGCACATATTTACATCGAACTACAGCCTGCTTTAGATTCTCGCTATTTCATTCCTCACACTGGGGGGATATTTGTGCCGTTGTGAGGCGACCGTCGTGTTTTCTTCCATAGCTGGAACAACTTTCTCCTCCTCCTGGGTGAAGCACGGTGCCGTATCCCAAGACAGTAGTGGAGTGCGAAAAGTGAGTTCAAAGCAGTCCGGCGGGAATGGCTTCTTCTCCTTCAGGTGGCAGTAACGGGGGCACTGTGTTCGGCAGCCTGGATTACTCAGCGGGGCTGGAGATAAAAACTCGTTCCGTGGAGCAGACCCTTGTCCCACTGGTCTCTCAGGTAAGGGTGGGGTATTCAGTGCTGGGTGTAAATATGAGGTAACAGCACTCGAAATGTGTACCTGGAGGCTATAAAATGACGGAATGGCGTTGACAACACAACAAGCAGTAGTACTGGGCTTTTTATTCATTTATTAATTTTTTTAATCTGAGAAATTGCTAGGTCTTTTAAGGTGATGCTTTTAACGTCAGTGGCATGCATTGCTTGCTGCATCTCTCTGGGGATTACAACTTTGAATTGAAATGGTATGAAACGACTGCCACAGTGTGGGAATGGTACTGTGGGCTTTTTAGTCTTTCTGGGGGTCCTACTTTCTTTAATGTTGACTTCCTCTGTGGATTTGTGTTTCGGAGATGTGGAAGCACAATAGGTGGGCTAAAAAGTGTTACTCCAGCTTAGGTGCCATGGCGGCAGGATAACTAAGCTTAGAGAAGCAGTGTGAAGCAGGAGTTAAAAGTCCTTAAGTAGGCTAGATGTGCATATGTGACGGTGCTGGGTGAATTGTTGTACACTTTCAGATTACTCTCATGCATGCTGTTTTCTTCTGCCGTGCAGTTTGTTGCACTCATTCAGATTGTAAAGGGGAACTTGTACCTAGATTCCTAGAACTTCTGCAAAGGAAGCATGTTAGACTCTCAGTAGAAATTTGCTGTTTGTCAGAAACACTGATACCAAAAACTGTTAGTGGAAATTGCCAACCTGTTCTTGGTTGGGTAATAGTCATCCAGAAAGGTAAATGTTGTCAAGCAGAAGCAGTTACAGAAATTCCGGTACACAGCAAAGACGTATTAAAAAAGAATATTTTACATCCCCATCAACCCTTTGTAGTGGTTTTCTTCACAGATGTAAGACAAGAAATGGGGATAGTTGTCATACATAAAAGTAACAAGTGGACTAGAAAAGTGAATGACAGATAAAACCAAGTGAAGTGGAGCTATTCCAACTGTGTATATATTTTGGTGTTTATCTTTCTACTTCATTTCACTTGTCTTAATTGCTTTATTTCTTAATGTAATGGTGCAGGGATCATTTTCAGTTGTAACCCTGGCCATAGACATTAACAGGTAAAAAAAAATTGTATATTGATAGAGATTCGCAAATAAGTCTCTCCAAGTAAGACTATATTCATAGTACAGTAAACTAGGATTGACCCCAAAGCTGACATTCCACAATACATACTGAGTGTAGCTGAATTGAACTTTGCGAGCACCGTCATAGATGAGAATGTAACTGTAAGATATCTATGTCTGATTTCTGTGTGCATGTATTAGTCTTTGTGTATCAGGTATGATCTCATACAAATTGAAAGGTTTGTACCTGTTAATTTTTTTTACAAATAAACTTTACTAAGATGTTAGAATGGATTTAACTGTTTTTTAAATAATTAGAAAGAGATATTGAATTTTAGGGGAAATATTATGCATTTATTAATTTATTTATATTATTTATTGTTCAAATTAACCTACAATACAGCCACATTAGTCCACATAAACCAGTGTTTTTGTTGCTCTTCAGTTAATGTGAGACCTTTTTTTTTTTTTGGTCCTCACCTGCCGTTTGCCCCCAGACCATTTTTGTTAACCCAATGCGGCCCTTGCAACTGAAAAGGTTGGACACCCCTGCCTTAGTGGATTGTATGTGTGGACATATTTTATTGCCATACTACTGATCACTGATTACTTCATTGTTTATGTTTGCTCTATCATGTAGTAGCTTCCTCATTCTCTTGCATGGTTTGGTTATGGCTGGTGTCCACCATGCCAGATGCCTGTGTGTATGGCATTGTGTCTTGTTTTAATTTAGGATTGCATAATCCAAGCATTCCTGGCAGTGTTCATGGAATGGCTGTATTACAGGTTCTGAGGTGTGGCCCATATTTTGCACCTGCACAGGACCTTTAATGGATTCCACATCAGTTTGGAGGAGTACAAATATTGCTTTACACATGTTTTCCACTGTGGTTTTCTGGCCAGGGACTGTGGTCAGGATTTGTATATCCAGTGTGATTACTCTATGGTCTGGTTTTACCAGTGAGCAATACACTTCTCGTCTTGCCATCCAGTACCCATGTTGCTGATTATCACATCCAGTATGCTTACCCCTCTTGTGGGAGTGGTACTCTGTTCCTGGGCATTTTGGTTTATGGATTCTATGAACTTTTATCCTACAGTGTTGGAGCTAGTATAATGCTCCCAGTCTATGTCTGGGTATTTTCGGTCACCCAATATAATGTGGTTTGGAGGACTTGATATATTCATGTATTCTAGCATAGGCCAGGTGCAGTTCCTGGTGTTGGGACAGTAGTCTGTAGCAGGCTACAAACTGGGGGTCAGTTTTAGCCACTGTTACTTGACCAAGGCTAGTCCATGCTGCTTCTTGTTGTGGTACCAACATGGGGGTGTGGTTATCCTTGACAATTATTGCTAGTCACCCTCCTTTTGTAGCTTGTTCCATGTTTTGAGGCTGTACAGCACAGTATGAGGTGTAACCTGGTTGTGTTAGGGTGCTGTTGTGAGCCTTGACCCAGTTTTCTGTTACAGCACAGATATCAACATTCACCATACTGGGTGAGTTTAGACTGCATGCATCTTGCTGTTTCGACTTATCTCTTATCTTATTCTTATCCCTTCTGATACCTATGGAGGTAGGTTTGTGTTTTGAGCCTTACCTATTCAGGGCACGCTGTGAGTAACAACAGCCTTTGCCAGTATCCATACGGCCTGTACTGATAGGTGCACGCCAGTCCTAGCAGGTGGAGCATCATGTCATGCTCAGCATGTCATCCCAGGCTGGCACACATTGGATCCCCTTTGACTGCGATACTTCAGTCAATTATTGCACTTGATCATCTCATTGTCATATTGTGGCATGATGCTTAGTGAGGGTAGGATGTTAGTCAGGGTCCTCAGGTGTGCATATAGTACATGGTGTTACATTACTTAACACATGGCATTCATGCCTCAGGTGGTGCTGCAGGGCTGCCTCTGTCGGATGCACATATTACACTCCCTGTACATGTTTGTGAGCAGGTCATGTCATTTTAGGCATCCCTGTTATTATCTGAGTGAGTCAGAGGGGGTATCATTCCCAGGGTTCCTACTTAGCCAGTGTATGTGCTATGCGTTGCCTCTTTGCCAAGGCCAGGGCATACTGGGCATGCCTCCTTCTGGCTACTGGGGCAGGCGCAGGTTGTTCCTCCTCCGAGTCACGCTCTGCCTGTGATGGCCTTGGCAATGGTGGGGGGCTGTTTGGCCTGGCCCTATGCTGGTCCTGCTGCAGCTGTTTTTGCAAGATCATATTATGTAGCATATCACATACCATGACAATTTGGGTACATGTAGTTGGTGTGTACTGCAAGGCTCTACCAGATGTATCCAGACACCGGAACCGTGACTTGAGCAGCCCAAACACACGCTTTATTACATTACGTGTTTGTGCATGTGCGTCATTATGGCGTTCCTGTTCAGGTGTGTGTGCGTTTCTGATGGGTGTCATCAGCCACAGCTCCAGTGCATAACCTGCATCCCCCACCACTAGGTGTCCATGCGGGATGTCCCCATTGGCAAATGTCTGGTACAGCTGCATCAAATGCCAGATGTGGGAATCATGGTAGCTCCCAGGGCAGCCAGCACACACATTCATTATTATGCCCTGGGCATCACACACGACCTTGCAGTTGATGGAGGTGAAGCCCTTGCGGTTAATGTATGCCCTACCCCACTCACCGGCTGGTGCTTTGATGCGTATGTGCGTGCAGTCTATTGCACCCACTACCTCATGGTATTCCGCTATTTGCTGGAAGAGACGCATATTGCTGGCCAATACCTCACGGGCACTGGGGAAATATACATGATCACCGACGTGCTGACATGGCATCCAGGAACTGGTGCAGTACCCTGGAGGCTGATGCCTGTGATATCCCCATCATATCACCAGTTGGTCTCTGTAAAGTACCTGTTGCTAGTATTCTTAGGCCAACACATACCTTGGTTTCCATTGGGATGGGTTCCCCTCTGTTGGTTCTGTGTGTGAGGCGTGGCCTGCACAGCTCCACTATTTGCTGCAGGAGGTCTCTGTCGACTCTATAGCGCTCTACTATCTCCAGCTAATGTAACCCGTGGTAGGTGACCCTGGGCCTGTACACTCTTCTCCGTCTCCTCACTGTGAGTTGTCTGGCACCATCTGCATTGTCACCACCATCAGCAAAGTCGTCTATGTCTCATTATGACAGCTATGGCAGTCCCTAACATTTCTGCTCTGAGTTCAGCTTTTTAAGTTTTCACTTCTAATAGCTTACTCCTGTCTTGCAGTGTCTCTTGAGAGAAACATCTTGCACTGCTGTTTGCAGATTTTTAAGTGTTGGGCTGAGCTACTATTCTGCCTATGTAAATGCCTGCTTCTAATTGTTTTCACCTGCTAGCTCCAGCAATATTCCCTGGTAGCTTCCTACTAATTCTGTTGCTTCCTTTTTCCTTTCTGTTTCCTCAGGGGGGAGCAGTGTGTATACCAGCAGAAACACGCTCACAGTGGCTTACACGCGCGCATACATGCTTACACGGCTCAGAATAGTCTTATTCGGGTTAAAACGCGCGCACACCAACTCAAACAGTGTTAAACAGCTACCAACATGCTCCCACATGCTCAGTCTGCCTTACACGCGTGCACACTGTCTTACTCGCGCTTCATGGCGCGCACATGTGCGCATGCACGCCCAGCAAGAAACTTTGGTGTAGGCAACAGTGTACACCTTCCATTTCTTGACTTTCTCATGCTTATCTAGTGGCACACCTCTTTCCATGATATCTGTCTGACATCTGTCATGTAACTCTGACCTCCAATGAACTACATTTCTTTCTACCATTCCCCCCTGTGATGTCACCTATCTCCAACTCTGTTCCTCCCCCTTCTGTAACTCTTACACTACTCAGAATGTGCTCATTTGCTATGTGACAGTGGAATTCAGTATCCTAACACTCATTTGCATCAGACTGCCTACTAATGCTTAGTTACATCTCTTAGACTCCGCTTCCCACCTTAGCAACCACTACACGGTGGCCATGTTGTTTTTGGTCTGCTGGTCCCCTGCATTGAAATTCCATGTATTGCATAAAACCCACATTTGTGGGTTTATAACCTTCGTTTTTATGTTTTATACAGCGCAGCCCGTTTCCGCAGGGCTGCGCTGGGTTTAAACATTAATATTTTTGCATCGGGTTACCTTGCCAATGGCCACATATTTGGCCATTGGCATGCTGCCTGACACATATGCACCCTTTATTTGGAGCTGACATGGCTCCATTGCGGTTTTTGCAGAAACGTACTCAGTTGTCAACTGAGTACATTTCTGCAGCTAAAACGGCTCTTACACGGGCGGATCTGGGCTTCCTGGATCGCTAATCATCCTCATTTGCATGCTATTCGGCTGCAAGTGAGGTGATTAGCTTATCCACGCCCACTCCGTGTACGAGACATTTTAGCTTGTCTCTTACACGGACTTTGGGCTGTTCCTGGATCGCGAAGGCTGCATGGAGTCTTACACTACTCTTAGACTCCGTGCAAGCCTTCGTGAATCCGGCCCATAATGTTGCAAAAGTTGTCAATGATACCTGCTGACTGCAACTAATCAGTACATATTTACATTTGTTTTGTAATGCAATATGCATATCTGCATAAATATATTTCTGTAAACATCTCAGGCACTGTGGAACAGCATTTTACAAGCCTAGTCATTACACAGGTCAGGAATGATTCTGGAGACAAATGGGTGCTCAGTTCCAGAGAAAATATGAATGATTTTCCAGAGACATTAGGAAAATGTGCTGTATGTTAATAATCATATCAACAACATGAACTAGAAGGTGTTTATATGGTACTCAAGGGTATCAAATGAAAGTATACACAATGCTGAAAAATACTTTGCACTGATATTTCGTATCTAGCTAAAACTGGTTTGCAGATATTTGCATTTATTTGTCCAATAAATATGCAGATTTGCATATAATTCATAATTATGCAAATAACTCAGGCTCAAGTCACCTAGGCAGTGAGAAATTTCCCTGTGGTACTTTTTGTTGGGGACACATGGCTGAAGTGACATTCAGCTGCAGAGAAATATGGCTATTGTGAATTCCCTGTGGGCAAAGAGAAGAATGTGGTGACATGCCAACAACTTCAATAACCAATGCACATGGGGAAAATAATGCCCATGGCCCCCAAGGCAACATGAGACAAAAGGAAGTATTACTTGGCAGGCTGGCCAATGGGCACATCAGCGACAGTAAAAATACAATGCATAATGGACAGTGCCTTTATGATTGATGTGTGTGGACCACTACCACCTTTCACAGTGTCTAGAAAACATTACCTAAACTGTATACTGCAGCATAAATGTGACTACAGTAACATGTGGGTTTCCTCCATGCTGTAGCACACTTCTACACATTGTAGTTACTTTAAGCATACACTGTACCCTGACCACAACACTCATTACTACTTCTGCCCCCAGGCACTTGGTTATTAAAGCTGTGGGCATGGCAGTGTGTGTTCTTCTCTTTGTCCACAGGGATATGCAACAGCCATATTTCTCTGAATGTCACTTCAGCCATGTGTCCCTAACCAAATGTACCACAGGGAAGTGTCTCGCTGCCTAGACGCCAGAACCCAAATATCTCAAAAATGGAGTAATATCTATAGAACTGCTTTGCAGCAAATTTGACCGGCACATTTGCCTGAAGACAAGTCACACTGATAGGGTCCATCTGCTACAGTTATAGAGAAGTTTGTTTGCATAATTATAATAATGTTTACATATTATCAAATTATTTCTTCAATATAAAATTATGTCTGGCTATCACATTATCACTGTGAAGAGGAGTGTGTGCTGAGTAACTTTCCCATTTTAACTTTTTGTAACTTTTATATAGTTTTTGAGATACATAAAATTTGTTTACAGGTAGGTTAGACATCTGTATTCTCAGAATTTTAGGTCAGGTGAATGCTGTTCAGGCAGGTACTTCAAAGGTGTCAGGAGGTATGAAATTCCACTCAGGCTAAATCTGAAAGAGTTAAAAGATTATTTACTGTTGATGTCCTTCACTTAAGGAAGATCAGTGGACAATACTGAAAGGAAAAAAAAAAAGGTAAAGAGGAGAGTTAAATATCTAGGATAATCAGAGCAGCAAGTTAGCGAAGTCATGTGATGAAAAGTCTGCAGGTAAAAAAACAAAACAAAAAAAAGAAAAAACTTGGGTAAGGAAGACAACAGAGGCAAAAGTGAAGCACAAAGTTCTAATGCATCTGCCAAGACAAAAAGTACAGTTTTGTACCTACCATAAATGTAGATGTCCTAACAGGATAGCATCTGCAGTCCTTACAAATGGGGTGTCCTGTCATCAGGCAGCCCTTCGGTCGGGTTGTCCTGTCGTCAGGCAGCCCTTCGGTCGGCCGGATTCCAAAGTCTGGGTCTGGCCTCGGCTGGTGTCACACTTCACCCGACGTCATAGCTGCAGTTCTTCGGGTATAAAGGCATCAGCCGACGCCATTTTCCTCAGTGTTTCTTGCCCCAGATGCCAGTTGCCCTCTTGGATAGCTAAATTTTTTGGATAAATGCCAATGTTTCCAAATAGTAGAAGGCAAACACAAAAAATAATCATGTATGTACATATATACAAACAAATACACCATAAGAGATCCCCCCCAGCTAGCTATTAGGTGGGTAAATACCCTAGGAATACCACAGAGGGGAAGGAGGGTGGGTAATCCTGACTGCAGATGCTATCCTGTTCGGACATCTACATTTATGGTCGGTACAAAACTGTACTATGTCCTTCAAGGATGCATCTGCAGTCCTTACAAATGGGTAGAATACCATAGCCAAACTAGGGGAGGAGGAAGAAGAAATTATGGTGTAGTTAGGATCCCTTGCAAAACAGCAGTGGCAAACCCTGCTCGGGATCTAGAGTATAAAGGTAAGTTGTAATGCTTGGCAAATGTATGCACGGAGGTCCAAGTAGCAGCCTCTATAATGTCCTTGGTAGCCACTCCTCGTAAGAAAGCTGTGGTAGTGGCTGTAGCCCTTGTAGAATGAGGCCTTATGTTCTGTGGAATTTGCTTTCCATGGTAGGAGTAACAGAATCTAATGCAATTTCCTATCCACTTGGAGATTGTCTGTTTGGAAATTGCTTTTCCTTCCCTTCCTGTTGCATATGCTACCAGAAGCTGGTCAGATTTTCTATTGCCCTTGGTTCTGTCCAGGTAGTAGTGTAACTGTCTATGTACATCCAAGGTATGCAGCAGCCTTTCCCCCCTGTTCTGTGGATTGGGAAAGAAGGTAGGTAGGTGGATTGCCTGGTTTAAAGACACTCTGGATACCACCTTAGGCATAAATGTAGGATTAGTTCTCATGGACACTCTATCTTGATGGAAGATTAGGAAGGGTTGTACTGCCATTAAAGCCTGTAGTTCCGAAACCCTTCTTGCTGAGGTAATTGCCAGCAGGAAAGCAGTTTTCCAGGATAGGTGTTGAAGATCTGCTGTTGCTGCTGGTTCGAAAGGGGGAAGTGTCAATTTTTCTAGTACAAAGTTCAAGTCCCATGCTGGTAATGGTGGTTTCCTGGGAGGTTTTACATTCTTAATTCCTCTCAGAAACTGCCTGAGTAGAGGATGCGAAAAGACAGGAGGATCGAAGCTGTATTCTGCAGAAATAGCTGATGCATGTATTTTGATGGAGGAATAGGACAGGCCTGTATGGAAAAGCTCTGCCAAATACTCCAGGATGTTGGCAATGTCTACCTTTGACACATCTTTGCCCCTGTCGGTACTCCAAATGAGAAACCTTTTCCATTTTCCTGCATAGTTCCTTCTTGTTGAGGGTCTGCGGGCCTCAAGGATAATGTCTTTAACCCTTTGGGATAAATCTGGGTTAGTTGCTCTTATGTAATGTTCCAGGCAGTCAGTTGCAGAGTTTTCAGGTTTGGATGCAGGATGTTGTAGTTGCTCTGAGTTAACATCAAGGGAATCAGGGGTAGTGTCCACATTCTCCCCCGAGACATGCTCCTTAGTAATGGGTACCAATGTTGTCTTGGCCAGTCTGGAGCTATCAGAATTATCCTTGGACGTTCCTCTTTGATTTTCAATAGCACCTTGTGCATCAAAGGAAGAGGTGGGAATGCATATGCTGTCAGGCCTTTCCAACTGAAGGATAGAGAGTCCACCTTCCAAGCAAGTGGGTGGTATGTCCTTGTGCAGAATTTCTTGAGCTGGTGATTGAGTGGGGATGCGAATAGGTCTATTTGTGGCAGTCCCCATTTCTTTGTGATGGCCTTGAAGATGTCCGGGTGTAGCATCCATTCGTGTGCATCCGAGGTAGTTCTGCTTAATATGTCTGCTAGGATGTTTTCTTTTCCCGGTACAAAAATTGCTTGTAACTGAATGTTGTAACTCAGAGCCATATTCCATAGGTCCAGGGCCATTCGGCATAGAGGGTATGAATGAGTGCCTCCCTGTTTATTGATGTACCACATGACTGTGGTGTTGTCTGTCCTTATCATCAACTGGCCTTCTTGGAGGAATGGTCTGAAATTCTGGATTGCTAGTTGTACTGCCAGCATTTCTTTTTGATTTATGTGCAGGTGCAGCTGCTCTGGAGTCCATAAGCCTTGTATGCACTTGTCCAGCATGTGGGCCCCCAGCCGAGGTCTGAGGCGTCCGTTGTGATGGTTTGGCTTGGTTGAATGCTGTGGAAGGGCAAACCTGGGTTTGACTGGCATGCCTGAGCCCACCATAGGAACTCTTGTTTCAGGCATGGAATTAGTGGTATTTCGGTTTCTAAGCTGTGCCTGTGTTGAGACCATAAATTCTTTAGGTACCACTGTAGCTTTCTCATATGCAGTCTGGCATGGGGGACCAGGATTATGCAGGATGCCATGAAGCCCAAGGCCTGCAGTACTTTCCTTGCTGTTAGTTTGTTCTGCTTTGTTAATGCCAAAAAGTAGAGAGGAAGTTGTTCTTGTTTTTCTGCAGTTAGGAATGCCATCTGTTTTACTGTGTCCAATTCTGCACCTAAGAAGGTTATTGTTTGGGATGGTATCAGTCTTGACTTTTTTATATTGACTGTGTATCCCAGGGCCTGTAGTAAGCAAATGACTCTTTGTAAGTCTTCAGTTAGCTTGTTTTTGTTGTCCGCTTGTATCAGGTATGGATAAATTTGGATTCCCTGAAGCCTGCAGTGAGCGATTACTGATGCCAGGCATTTCGTGAACACTCTGGGTGCAGAAGATAAGCCAAAGGGCAATGCTGAGAATTGATAATGCTCTGATCCTGCAAGAAATCTGAGGTATCTTCTGCAATGTGGTCGTATGGGGACGTGCAGGTATGCCTCCTTGAGATCTAGAGTTACCAGCCAATACTCCTTGCCCAGCATGGGAAGACGTTGCTGTAGGGTCAGCATTTTGAATTTTGGAACGATGATGAATGTGTTTAAAGCGGACAGGTCGAGAATAGGCCTCCAATTTTTTTCTTTTCTTGGTACCAGGAAGAGTCTGGAGTAAAATCCCTTGCCTTGCTCCATAGGTGGTACCCTTTCCACAGCTCTCATCCTTGCTAATTGAGCTATTTGTTTTAGAGCTTCTGTCTTTTGATTTGGTGGTAGGTTTGGCATTCCTCTTTTTCCGGGTAAAGTGTGGAAATGAAACCTGTAGCCTTGGTCTATAGTTTGCAAAATCCACTTGTCTCTTGTGATATAGTGCCAGTTTTTTGAAAATAGTGTTAACTTTCCGCCTAAGGGTGCTGCTATTTGTTCCCTGGTAGGCGGTGTCAAAGCCAAGTCACTGTGATTGTCCTGTTGCAGTGGTAGTGGTTGTGTCTGTGCCTCGTTGGTTGTTACCTTGCCACTGGCGTGCCCTGTAGGCACCTCCTCTGGATTGATTTCTGCCTCTTGAACGCCTATTCCTGCCTCTCTGAGTTTTGGAGGAGTCTGGAAAGGACCAATTTTTGGAAGGCCAGTTCCTGCTAAACCTTGGAGGCTGAACCTGTAAGAAATCTTTTACTGTTTGTACAGATTTTGCCTTCTCTTCCATTTTCTTCAGTACCTGTTGGGCAGGAGAACCAAATAAACTGACCTTATCCATAGGAGCATCTAATAGCTTTGCTTTAACATGATCCGGCAAGACCTGCTCTTTCAACCATGCATGCCTTCTTATAACTGTGCCAGTCATGGCTGATCTAAATGAAGCCTCCAGTGCATCATAGCCACATTTTAAGGAATGGTTACTAACCTGCTGAATGTTATTCACCATTTCTAGAACACATTTCTTATCTAAAGAATCATCCGAGGACAGTTTCTTAGTTAACTGATCAAGCATAAACTCTTGGTATTGGATCATATGAAACTGACAGTTCAATGCTCTAGCTGAGAGAGTAGCAGAGGTGTATACTTTTTTACCCCATCTCTCTAAGGACCTGGATTCCCTTTCAGAAGGGAGAGGGTTTTTAGCTGAGGTCGAAGCTACTGCTTTAGGCCCCTGGGAGATAGTCTCAGGATCTGCGAAAGGAGCCTTGTATAAATGGTGATGAGTGTCCGGGACCCTGTAGAACCTATCGGGCTTAGCAGGGGCTGGAGGTAAAGTATCAGGAGCAGTGCAAGCATCATTAAATGCATCATCCACAACAGGAAGAACTGGAGGTATAGCTAAAGGCCTATGTTGTGGTAAGTGTAAAAAGGTCCAAAGCCTTTTCCTTGAATCTGAAAAATCTTGCCCCTGCCATTGGAATTGCTCTCTCATGGCATGTAAAGTTTCCCCAAAAGAAAATTCCTCTGGTGGAGAAGCAGAAGGAATCGATTCTTCAGCATCGGAATCTTCATAAGTAGAAAAAGGAGCCTCTGGATGGTCTGTATCATCAGAAGATTCATCTGAGGACACTGGCTCAGGGGGCTCTGCTCTAGGTCTCTTTTCTGGAGGTTGAGAGGCCCTGTCTGGGTGAGATTGGGATCCCCTAATTAAAGAGATGAGATCCTCTGCCAGAGTAAGCATTTGGGAACTAGAACTGGGCCTGTGAGAGGGGGGCTTAACAGGCACAGACTTAGAAGTTTTGGCTGCTTTAGCCCTGGCAAAGGCCTTTATAGACATGGCTGCAGGAGGCCTAGCAGCACCACGTGCTGGGGTAGAAACATCCAAAGGGATGGTGTCCGATAAATCTGGTGAAACCACAGTAGTAGGTAAAACTTCAGAGGCCGATTCAGCTAGGGTAGAGGGGGCCTCGGTCGTAGTCATGGATTCGGCTGAAGATTGAACCGTTTGCTCGGTTTCGGCCGAAACCGAGACACTCGAGGTTTGCTTAACCGTGGTTTCGGCCGAAACCGCTGACCGCGAGTGTCAGTCCTTTTCTTTGCGTTTCTTAACAATTTGAGTAGTCGGAGGATCCGACGGCATTATGTATGCAAAATCTGAGCCGAAAAACTGTTCAGCAAACTCCGACCGACGTCTAAGCATTCGTCGGTTGAAAGAAGCACAGGCTAAACAAGCTGCTACGTCGTGGTCTGGGCCTAAACAAGGTAAGCAGTAAGAGTGGAAATCTTTATGAGGTATTTGTTTCCCACAAGTTAAACAGTTATTCACTTTTTCTGACATCGGCTGAGGCAAGAAAGAGTCCCCAACGGGGTACTTAGCTTTTTAGAAGTCTTCGAAGTAGTATTCGGTAGTAGTAATCTCTGGATCTGACCGACCGGCACTTGCGAACAGCTTCTGCTTCGGGCGCCACGCGGCAAGAAAGACTGGGGAAAATGGTGTCGGCTGATGCCTTTATACCCGAAGAACTGCAGCTATGACGTCGGGTGAAGTGCGACACCAGCCGAGGCCAGACCCAGACTTTGGAATCCGGCCGACCGAAGGGCTGCCTGACGACAGGACAACCCGACCGAAGGGCTGCCTGACGACAGGACAACCCATTTGTAAGGACTGCAGATGCATCCTTGAAGGACATCTACTTAAAACTGCCAGTGGTGGCTCTGCACAGAAACGATGGAAGGTTATTATGACACAAAACTGGCATAAAATTATTAGGCACAAACAATGTAAGGCCACAATTTACTGCAGTTTTTGTTCAGATATTTGAGTTTCCAAATGGACTTGCTCTGTGCCCTGTATAAATACATAACTGTATTAACAAGATGGGTATGTTCTGAAAAGGATGGGTGACCTCTGGCGAGCCCCCCCCAGTTAAAATATGTGCTGACAAATACATACATACATGCAGATTAAACAGGCATGTAAATTTACATCTATACACATACAACCATGTGCATCAGTATCAGATGAATGCATCAGTTATACAACTGCTCCAAATCTGCTATAAGGAAAATTAGTAATATTCAAGTTTTTGTTGTAAATAATATTCTGCAAAATACATAGTCACTTCACATTCTTACAGCTCTGCTCTCCACAATTTTGTTTAAACAAAACTCTTGAAAAGGTGAGAGTTATGATAGCGGCCTAAGATCATAATTAAGGCAGGTCACTGCATGGAGGACATTGCAAACTACTTAGGCAGTTTTTGCAGGTGCCTCTAATTTTGGGACCATTAAGGTTTAAAAAAAAAAAAAAAAAAAGAAACAAAGAGGAAAGAATGATCCCTGAATGAAGGAGAATGCCAAGACCATCACTGTTAAAGGTTAGGTCAGTGCTAATGTAAAACACTGGTAGGACCAGTATTCAAAAACATTCTGCCTAGTACCTACTCAGTTAAACAAGCAAGATCTGATGCAAGTTACACATATTGAATACATGATCAGTTATCTGAACCAGTTGTACACAGTTATAAGCTTCTTTCAACAAAGTATATTTCTAGAAGCAGAATAATAAGGCTATAGACCACAACAAAATTGCAATGTTATCAATAAATACTTTAGATAAAGCCAGAAAACTGCCTGGATAAAAAGGATCACGGCTAGTCACAAAGAAATACACCTTTTCAAAATGTTTCAAAATTAATTTCAGTTGCATAGTTTACAGTACAGAAAAATAACTTAAAACATGAAATTTACAGGCTCAACAGAACTTTTTACAACAAATTTAAAACACTTAAAAGTCCTCAATTTCCTGCAGTTTAACTCAACCACCGGGTTTTTTTTTCTCCTGACAATATGGTTCCAGCCTTGTTTAGGTAACATAAAAATCCCTGTAGTACAAACTTTCATTTCCTTGCTTAGGAATCAAAGGTAAGGAGGGGATGTCCACCTAATTTTTTAAAGCTAAGCTTTTCACATACTTTAGCAGAGAATTTTGTCTCTGCCTGCATGACATATCACAGACACAGGGAAATCTGCAGTTTTCTCTGTGAGGTACTGCCCACAATACTACACAGGCAATCAGCCCTGCTAAGGTCACTAGCTGCTACATAAATAAAAAAGGCAAAGTGCTGTGAAACTGTGTTCCAATGCCTTTACTGCAAAGAGGAAGAGAAAAACCTAGTTGATAGGGTTACCACCTGTCTCTCACAGCAGAGCAGTTTTAATTTGATCTGTTCTGTTCTATGGAAGTGGGGGGTATGGGAATGAAAAATGTTTTGATATTTTACAAGGAAAAATATTTTTTTGACTTTTCTCCAAATGTCATAGGAAACTAAACTGTGATACTACATTTAAGGCATAAAAAGTAGTATAAACAGCTGACACTACACATTACAGTGTTTGTTTTTGATAAAAGGATGAAAATTATTTTCCATTTAATGATGGCATGGTTTTCTCTGCACAATCTCAAGTTTCAGCAAGAATGTCCCACTTTGGGCATCTAAAAGTATGGCAAAAGACAGGGGTCCAGGGAAGTAAATATTGTGGGAAGAAATAGCCAGGAAATTGTTATGGCTAGGCTTGTATAGGCCCTAGGGCCAATAGCCTAGTACCAACCTATGAAACCTAACAGTTGATTATAGTTTTTAGTACAGTGAGCCACTTCTGTTACTCTGATGCAATGGCTTTATACAAAGCAGTTTTAGTCTTACACAAAAAATACAGATTTTTCATGCTCAGATTAAGATTTCCTGCAATATAACAAATCAAGGGGTAAGTGATGTAACAGAAGGGGGGAAAAGTAATATATGATGTCGCCTCAGTTTAAAAAATATCAACAAAACTTTAAGGTGGTTTTACTTTTTTGTACTTTGTAAAATATTTTCAAACAAAAGGGTAACAACAACAAAATAAAATTCTTATCTTCCTACTGCTGCAGACATTGGCAAGTAGTAGAACCAGTTCTCTGAAGTGTTGATACTTGGATTGCAGTGGTAGTTTGAAACCTCAGGAAGAGTCTGTCACTGCTCATGAAAGTCCAAAATGACAGTCCTTAACACCACCCTGCAATTTAGCTACCTTCTTTGGCTGGAGCTGTATAACTGATATGAACAGCTTACACAAGCACTGAAAGAAATTGACATCATGGTCGTTCAAGAAAAAAATACAAGCACTCCTGCTACAGAAGATGCATACGATGCTAATGACTCACAATTCTGCCACTGCATCTCAATGGAATAAGACATCACTCCATTATATCTAGAAAGAGCCATATAAAGGGGATTTGAAACAGATTTTAGGAAAAGGACATGAACACACTAAAATAAGATCACATTAATATGGAAGGCCCCAAGTTAGCCATTTTGTGGAAAAAAAACATATTAGCATTTTATAAGAAGCACCTATAGTGTTTTATGCATTAAATAACTCAGTAAACAAAAATGCAATGAAAAAACACATTTAAATTCAAAGGTGGATTTTTCCTTTAAGTATTCGGTGATGTTCAACTGCATTCCCTGAGCTGTGCTATAAAATAGAAAAATAATGTTTAAATTACTAAATTAAAAAATGAAGTCTTTATACAGCAAGTCTTCGTTATACATACCAGCTGCAAAATATTATAACTAAATGCTACATCTTAGTTTACATTTTTAAATATAGAAAAGCACGACTTAAAGAAAGGTAAAAAAATGTTAACCAGCATTACAGCAGTGTTAAAATGAGACTAAAAAAACTACACTGCAGAGAGCCTCATTCTTAAAATGCATGACACATATACCACTAATTTCTAATTTTCTTCAAAATCCTCAACAACAATAATAAAAACATGAAAGAAGGTATGAATGGCCACTTCAGAATCCTAATAATTTTTTTGCAGCTGGTATCGTCAGACCTGTGCTCTCATAAAATTAAAAAAAGAAAACAAAAAAACAAAACAAACAAAAAAAAAAACAAAAAACCCACTAATAAGAGCAGTTAATTATGCCACTATACTATCCTGAGACCTAGCATGAGCTTTCTAGGAATCTATCAGGTTTGATTTTAAGGCATCACGGTGAAAAGCTTTCATATCACACAACTAAGTGGCAAACAACTGTGCTGCACACGATGCAAATTCTACAGCTTTTGGAGTTGCTGAAAACGAATCATGATCCAGTCTACGTTTTCTTTGTTGTTGAGACATCTTATGACTGGTGTACTACCATCATCATCATCTTCAGTTTACCCTTGTGTGGCAATGTAACTGTACATACTAGTTCAATAACTCAGATGGGGTGACAAGTCATTCTGCTTTCCATTTATGTTTTCAGTCTTCTACCATTCATGCTGTATTGGCTTTCTTGAGCTAAAAGAGAGTCTAAGAAAATAAGAAGCCTTTACATTGTGGCAATTTTTTTAATGAAATGTACACATTTATGATGCACATAAATATACAGCATAATTTGCAACAATTCAAACAACTGATCAGTATTTAACTATACATCTGTCTGAACAGCCACATTATCTGTATGATACAGTGGATACTGTAAACAATACACCCCTGGAGAAACTTCTGACAAAAATTTCAAAATACAAAATAGAACTATGATTTTCCTCTTAGCACCCCACACCAAATCTTGCAAGGAGAGATTAGGTACACATTTTTACTTCCCTGGAAAAAGTACAGTTTTGTACCTACCATAAATGTAGATGTCCGATAGGTATGCATCTGCAGTCATCACATATGGGTTGTCCTGCCTCAGGCAGCCCTTCGGTCGGCCGGATTCCAAAGTCTGGGTCAGGCCTCGGCTGATGTCGCACTTTCCCCGATGTCAGAGCGTCTGGGGTATAAAAGCATCAGCCGACGCCATTTTCCTCAGTTTTTCTTGCCCCAGATGCCCTCTAAGGAAGGCTAAAATTTGGAGATATGCATTGCAAAAACAAATCCAAACATGCACAGTACTATAAAAACAAATACAGCATAATAGATCCCCCCAGCTAGCTATAAGAGGGGTAAGTACCCAAGAAGTATACCACAGAGGGGAAGGAGGGAGGGTAAACCTGACTGCAGATGCATACCTATTGGACATCTACATTTATGGTAGGTACAAAACTGTACTATGTCCTTCAAGGATGCATCTGCAGTCATCACATATGGGTAGAATACCATATCCAATCTGGGGGTGGAGGTACTTAGTAAAGGATGGTGTAGCTAAGATACCCTGCAGGACTGCCGTAGCAAAGCCTGCTCTGGATCTGGAGTATAAAGGTAAATTGTAATGCTTGGCAAATGTATGCACGGAGCTCCATGTAGCAGCTTCTAAAATGTCCTTGGTAGCCACCCCTCTTAAGAAGGCTGTGGTGGTGGCTGTGGCTCTCGTGGAATGAGGTCTAATGTCAGCTGGCACAGTTTTTCCATGAAAGGAGTAACAAAAACGAATGCAATTTCCTATCCATTTTGAAATTGTCGGTTTGGAAATTGCTTTTCCTTGTGACCCAGCAGCATATGCTACAAACAGCTGGTCAGTCTTTCTGTAACTTTTAGTTCTGTCCAAGTAGTAGCGCAACTGTCTGTGTATGTCCAGGGTGTGCAGAAGTTTCTCCCCTTTATTTTGTGGTTGTGGGAAGAATGTAGGCAAGTGAATAGCTTGGTTCAAAGATACCCTGGATACCACCTTTGGCATAAATGTAGGATTGGTTCTCAATGAAACTCTGTCCTGATGAAAGATAAGAAATGGCTGTACTGCCATTAGAGCTTGTAACTCAGATACTCTTCTTGCTGAGGTTATGGCCAGAAGGAAGGCAGTTTTCCAAGACAGAAACTGTAGATCTGCAGATGCTGCTGGTTCAAAGGGAGGAAGTGTTAGTTTTTCCAACACGAAGTTAAGGTCCAAGTAGGTAGAGGTGGTTTCCTTGGAGGATTGATGTTTTTGATTCCTCTTAGAAACTGTCTCAGGAGAGGATGATAGAAGACAGGTGGATTAACATTGTATTCTGCTGAAATTGCTGAGGCATGTATCTTAATGGAAGAGTAAGACAGGCCGTTGTGGAACAATTCTGCCAAATATTCCAGTATATGTGCCATGTTCATCACTGTCACATCTACGCCCTTTGTTGTGTTCCAAATGTGAAATCTTTTCCATTTTGCTGAATATGCCTTCCTTGTGGAAGGCCGTTGTGCTTCCATAATAATATCCTTCACTCTCTGGGATAGCTTATCCTGAGGAGGAGTCATGGTATTTTCCAGGCAGTTAGCTGCAAGGTTTTCAGGTTGGAATGCAGAGTCTTGAAATTGTGCTGCGTCAGTAGAAGTGGCCATAGGGGGAGAGACCACGGTTTCGTCTGTGACATGCTCTTTAACAGTGGGTACCAGTGCTGTCTTGGCCAGTTTGGAGCTATCAGAATCACTCTGGGCTGCTATGTCCTGATCTTCAGTAAGACCTTGGTCATTAATGGGAGAGGTGGAAAAGCATACACTGTTAGAGCTTTCCAGCTGAAAGAGAGCGTCCACTTTCCATGCTTGTGGGTGGTATGTCCTTGAGCAGAATTTCTTCAGTTGATGATTGTGGGGGGGAGGCAAACAGATCTATTTCCGGCCTTCCCCATGACTGTGTTATGAGTAAGAAGATGTCTGGGTGCAGCATCCACTCGTGTGCATCCATGATATTTCTGCTTAAGCTGTCTGCCAGTATATTGTCTTTCCCTGGCACGAACTGGGACTGCAGCTGTATATCAAGTTTCAAGGAAAGTTCCCATAGATTCATTGACAGTCTGCAAAGAGGGTAGGAATGGGTGCCTCCTTGCTTGTTTATGTACCACATAACTGTGGTGTTGTCTGTCCTTATGAGTAGGTGGCCTTGATGAAGAAAAAGTTTGAAGGCCTCGATTGCGTGTATCACTGCCAGCATTTCCTTTTGGTTTATGTGCATGCGCAGCTCTTTGTGACCATAGCCCTTGGATACATCTGCCCTCCATGTGTGCTCCCCAACCTTGGTCTGAAGCGTCCGTGGTGATGGTTTGGTTGGCTCTTGGCTTGCTGAAGGGCAACCCGCTGTTCGACTGGCAGGCTTGAGCCCACCACAGAAATTCCTTTTGGAGGCATGGAATGAGTGGGATCAAAGTTTCTAAGCTGTGACTGTGCTGAGTCCATAAACTCCTTGGGTACCATTGTAATTTTCTCATATGCAGCCTTGCTTGTGGAATCAGAAGAATGCAAGATGCCATGTAACCCAGGGCCTGCAGATTTTCCTTGCAGTCAGCTGAGTTTGTCTTGTCAGATTCTTGAAGTAATCCGGTAGTTGTTTCTGTTTGTCTTCTGTGAGAAAGGCCATTTGGGTGGTTGTGTCTAGATCCGCACCGAGAAACGTTATTCTTTGGGATGGAACAAGTCTTGATTTGTGGATGTTGACTGTACATCCCAAGGCCTGCAGTAGTTGGATGGCATAATCCAAGTCCTTTAACAAAGTTTGCTTGCTGTCCGCTTGTATAAGGCAGTCGTCCAGATATGGGTAAATTTGAATCCCCTGAAGTCTGCAGTGTGCAATTACTGAAGCCAGGCATTTCGTGAATACTCTGGGCGCAGTAGATAAGCCCAAGGGCAATGCTGAGAATTGATAATGCTCTGACCCTGCAAGAAATCTGAGGTGTCTTCTGCAACTTTGTCTGATAGGGACATGCAGGTATGCCTCCTTGAGGTCTAGAGTCACCAGCCAAGACCCCTTGCCCAGCATGGGAAGGAGTTGCTGTAGAGTCAGCATTTTGAATTTTGGCACAATGAGGTAAGTATTCTGTGCGGACAAGTCGAGAATAGGCCTCCATTGATTTTCTTTTCTTGGAACAAGGAATAATCTGGAGTAAAATCCTTGGCCTTGTTCTGAAAGAGGTACCTTTTCTATAGCTTTCATTTGTATTAAGTTGGAAATTTGTTTCAAAGCCTCTGCCCTCTTATTTGGTGGCAGGTCTGGCATGCCTTTTCTTTTTGGCAATGTGTGGAAATGGAACCTGTATCCTTTGTCTATTATTTGCAGGGGCCATGTGTCCCTTGTAATGCTGTGCCAATTTTTTGAAAATAAAGAAAGCTTTCCGCCCAAAGGTGCTTCTAATTGAGCCCTGGTCGGCGGAGTCAAAACAAAGTCATTGAGTCTGTCCTGGTGTAGTTCCTGCACTACCTCTCTGGTTGGGAGGCTGCCATTGACGGCCTCTGTAGGAGCCTCTAGCTTGCCCCCTACCTCTGGCACGCCTATTCCTGCCTCTCTAAGATCTGTCTGAGTCCGGAAAGGACCAATTCTTAGTAGGCCAATTTCTGCTGAATCTTGGTGGTTGGACTTGCAGAAAGTCTTTGACTGTTTGCACAGATTTTGCCTTTTCTTCAAATTTCTTTAAGACCTCTTGAGCCGTGGAACCAAATAATTTTTGCTTTTCCATAGGAGCATCCAAAAGCTTAGCTTTAACATGGTCTGGCAGAGATTGTTCCTTCAGCCAGGCATGCCTACGTATGACTGCACCTGTCATAGCTGACCTACATGAAGCTTCCAATGCATCATAACCACACTGCAAGAAATGGTTACTAACCTGCTGGGAGTTATGTACCAGACCCTGAAGGGATCTGCGATCAAGGGGTTCTGAAGAAGACAGTTTCTTATGCAATTCATCTAACAAATACTCTTGGTACTGTAGCATATGAAATTGACAATTTAATGCCCTCATGGAAAGAGTTGCAGAAGTATACACTTTCTTACCCCATCTCTAAAGCTCTGGACTCCCTTTCAGAGGGTAGAGGATTTCTAGCAGTGGCAGCTGCAACCCCTTTTGGGCCCTGGGAAATAGTTTCTGGATCAGCAGAGTGGGCCTTGTACAGGTGTAGATGTGAGTCCGGGACCCTGTATTACCTATCAGGTTTGGCAGGAGCCGGAGGGAGAGAGTCAGGGGCTGTACTAGCATCAGAGTACACATCATCAATAACATTCAAAACAGGAGGTATAGCTAAAGGCCTATGCTGAGGTAAATGTAAAAAGGTCCTTAATCTATTTCTAGAATCAGAGAATTCCTGACCCTGCCATTGAAAATGTTCTCTCATAGAGTGTAATGTCTCTCCAAAGGAAAACTCTTCAGGAGGGGAGGCCGAGGGAATAGATTCTTCAGCATCAGAATCCTCGTAGGCCGAATAAGCCTCCTCCTGGTGGTCTGACAGAGTAGAGCCATCAGTGGACTCATCTGAGGAGTGGGGGGTCAGAGGGCTCAACCCTGGGCCTTTTGCCAGGAGGTGGTTGAGAGCCTCTATCCGGATGAGGTTGAGAACCTCTAATTAAGGAGGTAAGATCCTCTGCTAAGCTAAGAATCTGTGAGCCAGTAGAAGGTCTCTGAGAGGTAACCTTGGGAGGCAAAGCTTTAGTAAGTTTAGCAGCTTTAGCCCTAGAGAAAGCCTTAATGGACATGGATGCAGGAGGTCTGGCTGCACCACGAGCAGGAGTAGACTTGTCTAAAGGAATGGTGTCGGAAGGTTCCTGGACACCAGTTTCAGAAGGTAATTCAATAACCGACTCGGCCGGGGCCTCCGGGGCCGAGGTAGTCGGTTGTGCGATTTCGGTAATCGAAAGTACCAAGGACTCTGTTTCAGCCGAGACCGAGACACTCGCGGTAGGCCTGACCGTGATTTCAGCCGAAACCGCGGCCCGCGTGTCGGTCCTTGTCCTTCCGTTTCTTAACTAAATGCGAAGTCGGAGTCTCAGACGGCATCTTGTAAGCAAAACTAGCCCCAAAGAATTCCTCTGCAAACTCCGACCGTCTAAGAGTTCGTCGGTTGAAGGAAGCACAGGCTGAACAGGCCGAGACGTCGTGGTCTGGGCCTAGGCAGGGGAGGCAGTAAGAGTGGAAATCCTTATGAGGTATTTGTTTCCCACAAGTTAAACAATTATTAACTTTATCTGACATCGGCTGAGGCAAGAAAGAGTCCCCAACGGGGTACTTAGCTTTTTCGAAGTCTTCGGTAGCTGAATCACAGGAGCTGGCCGACCGGCACTTGCGAAATGCTTCTGCTTCGGGCACCACGCGGCAAGAAAGACTGGGGAAAATGGTGTCGGCTGATGCTTTTATACCCCAGACGCTCTGACGTCGGGGAAAGTGCGACATCAGCCAAGGCCAGACCCAGACTTTGGAATCCGGCCGACCGAAGGGCTGCCTGAGGCAGGACAACCCATATTTGATGACTGCAGATGCATCCTTGAAGGACATCTGTACTAGTACCCCTTTATAATCCACAACTCCCTGTTCAGCTAATACCCCTGTGACAATTTGGTGAATGTTAGACTCCTGCAACACAGAATGGTAGTGTTAGAACCTAATAATGGGATTTAATATCAAACCTGGTATAATTCTGACTGCAAAATCAGGTAATTTCCTATGTAAGTGAGAAACCATAAAATGCTATCACTAATTTTCTACATCACAGTTACATGTCTTCTGGATCTTAAAAGAGAAATATAGTGGGACAAAAGACAGGAGACTTACTGACAGGACTTTTCATAATGCAACTTTGACATGTCTTCTGCTGTTCATTTCTTGATATGTGTAAAGATCTTAGTGGTCACAGTCCTGGTGCTCCTCAGGTTGCGATGCAAATATCACTGACATCTGCACACAGTGTAAATGGCACATCTTCCAGACAACCTCAAAAGACACTGAAAGCAGTCAAGTCTAAAAAAAAAAAAGAACTAGTTCTGGGAAAATAGACATGTTGAGTGTGAAACAGCTTATCCTTTCTCATGGTATAAATCAACTCCACAAAGGGGAGTTCAGCTGACACACATCATCTGACTGCAAATGTTGGAGGAACATGTTGTCAAAATAAATTTCACTACTCTTTGGACTTCCACAAGGGTACCATCTTAAGTGGTCATCATTCTTTTAGCATTTGCAGAGGAGTTTGTTAGGTCCTCCAACCACAATAGCTCTTCTCAGCATTTCTCTAACACTGATACAGGAGCTAGTCTGTCACCCCTAAACCTTTAAGCACTTAAAGGAACTATGACACACTGACACAGGCTCAAATCACAGGATTTGCAAGTGGGATTAGTAAACCTTTGCAAAAACTACTTTATCAGAGACTGTATTACAGAGACAAATAAAAGTAAATGTATTTTCCTTTGAGATATGGCATCTGAAAGGTTAATTATATAAATGCAGAGTGACTTAGGGTGGCTCTGCATGCTACAGAAAAGTAGCAAGTGTGGACAATGAAGTAAAGAACAACCTGAATGCAGTTCACTCATCTTTAACATGGTGTGGTAGAGATTCACATCCCGATGTATCCCCCACCTCTGGGGCACTGTTCCACTATGTTAACCAGATTGGCGCGCTCTGCACCTTTCAGGTAAACCCAGGTAATAAGACCAGCAGCACCAACTTCTCCCCAGTCTATCTTATGTTGCCCTCCTTAAAATGGAGAGAACTTCTGAATATGGTTTAATGGCAGTCACTCTACAAACTATCAGAAGCGTGGCCAAGCACTTGCTTGTGAACTTGTGACTCATCTGCAATTATTTTCTTCAATAAATTTGAAGGTAGTACAGGGGACAGCAAAAGTATAATGCTGGATAAAGAACTGCTTTCCAAATTTGTGTATTTGAAATCGGAGTTCAGAGATAAATGCACGAAACTCATTGATCCATGCAATGCTATCACTCTTGGGCTCAAAGGTACTTGAAATTGAGAAACAGTCTCCCTTAATTTTCAGCTTCTGGACTATAAAATGCTGGTACTTCTAATTCTGAGAATTGGTACAGGTCTTTTTCTACACGTGGTCACTTGAGAAGAGTAATGAGGAAGAAAGTGATGACCTTTCTACCGTCTGAATTACTGGACTAAATGTGCTTCTGTATTTTACGAACTGCTGGAGAATTTCCTGTGATGAATCTTGGATTGCAGCTTGAATTGCATTGATTTAAAAAAAAATTTCTGAAAATCTTAAACACTTTCTGATGCTGATCCCAAGAAATTTCCACATCAAAATAATTTTTTCAAGTGAAAAATACTACAATAACTAAAAGATCAACAACATAAACTTGAATTAATTGAATTGTTAAACAACACAAACAAAGTTAAAACATTTGTAAAAATGCATATACTTAAATCAGTTTACTAAAAGCAAGATTACCAATGTCCTACAACCAGATCTGCAAAAGTGGGGGTCACAGTGGCCTCCCCACAGCCACCTTCTTAATTTGCTTACAACACTTATTGTCTTACCTCTCAACTGTTCAGATTTTTGCACTTCATAATTTTATTTTTATTTATTTAACATTTGTTTACCGGGAAAGTCTGACTTGGAATGAGTCAATTTTTAGTGGAGGCCCAGGGAGAAATGCTCCAGACGCATGTCTTTGTAAAGTGGGAGGAAACCAAAGCACCCGTTGGAAACCCACACAAACGCAGGGAGGACATGCAGACTCCACACATAAGGCACCCTATCTGAAAATCGAACCAGAAAAGAACCTCTTGCTGTGAGGCAAAAACAGAAACCGTTGCACCACTGCACCGTCCAAAATTTGTTTTTTTCTGGCAAATCAGTGAGGACTTGAAAATCACTAAATGATGACTAACATTTCGACTTTGAGTTCCTATCCTTCAGAAAAAGCATACTAATGCAAAACCTGTAATTCCAGGAACTTTCTATGTTTATAGGAACAATTTTTGTAACATGTTCTTATTTTGGGGCCTTTGTCCCCCCTATTATTTCATTTATGTCCAGATTTCTTGCTCCAAGAGGCTGAGAGGTAAGCATTGTCAAACAATAAATTAAGTATCTTTCTAAACGTGTATATAAAACATGTATGTCACTTGTACTAAGTGTGTGTGTGTGTGTGTGTGTGTGGGTGTTAAAGAGAGGGTGTTGTTCATGTGTTCTACTACAGTCAATGCCTTGGTCTTCAGTGATGCTTATATAGAAAAATAAAATATGTTTTGTAGCTAACTAGTTTCCATTATCATTGGGTCCAGCAAGGTTTTTGCAAAAACTGTGGCAAATCTTTTAACAAACAGGACAAAACAGACCAAATTATTCAACTCTGCATCTAAATGCAGTTTGAGTAGCATGATTTTTGATCCACATGATGCTACAATATGAAATGGCTGGTTCTGCATGCCTTGCAATTTTACACACTTCAAAGAATACTTCAATTCCTAGATGTGATATCACCACAAAAGTGATAAGTATTAGACACAATAAACCCATATGAGAATAGTTTCATTAAATCAGTATCTATCTTACAAATGCAGTACAGACTTCATGCAAAAACACCTCCACACAACTTGAAGAGTCAGAAAAAATGTCATAGCAAGAATAATCATGAATGTCTGTAACCACAACTCCACCCCTTTGCCCGTTTTCATAAACCTTGTACCATTTATTTCTCTTTGCTGCACTAATGCTTGTCTATGCACAGGTAATCAATTATTTCTAGTCACATGTTTGAATAGAGTTCATTACTCTCAAATAAAATGAAATATGGTCAATGAAGATACAAGGTACAAAGTGTTATTTTTAAAAAGCATATCATGTCAGATAATTCTATCATTTAGTTTTAAATAAATACTCTCCCTAGATATAACCTTAGGTCTAGCAATGTTTTTGTTAAATCCACTCTAGCAAATGGAATAAAAGGAAAAGTATTTCCCAAAAAATTCGGCTACAGCTCAATTAATCCAAGAGAACTCAAAGTGAAAACCTTCACTACTACCCCTCTATAAACTGTTCATTCTTCAGACTTCTACAGCTTTGATATCCTCCCCTTCCAGACTGGTGAAGAGTCCTCAGTTAAAATACTCTCTGCTATTGAACTGATGTTCTCTACTGTGATTGGACTTGAATACAATTCAGACCTGTCATAGTACTGCCTTGGCTCTTGGCAGCTAATACCTCTCAACTATCCAGATTTTTGCCTCACATTTTTGGTTTGTCTGGAGTAAAATGTGTGGTTTCCTGAAGAATGCAGTCAATAAATAATAACAGACATTTGAATCTCAGACTTCAGAGCTTTTAGAAAATGCATGTTAATACAAAACTAGTATATCAATGTTAAAAGCAATATTTAAAAACTGTCCCTATTTTTTGGCTTTTGTCCTCCTCATTATTTTTGGCTCTGTCCAGATTTCCTGTGCGCATAAGTTAAGAGGTATGCTAGCTAATTATGAAGCTCTCCTCAGTCTGGGAGTGGTGCTCAGTTTGGTGGGGGGGGGGACTCCTCATGTTCATCTTAAATGGTTGTCTCAGTTGGATGTCACTCCACTTAATATAAGGTAATACAATATAAAATATTACATAATACATACCCCATTTTGATAAGCCACATTATCACATTTAAATTTTTTGCATTTCCTCCACTATATGGTTTTATTATGTCTCTCTAGATGCTGAAATAGTATGTCATAATGGTGCATGTACCTCAAACCTCTCAAATAGTACAGTTTTGTACCTCCCATAAATGTAAATGTTCGAGTGTTCACACTGCTGCAGTCATTACACTTGGGTTATCCTGCCGTCAGGCAGTCCCGCAGTCGGCCCGAGTTCCAAAGTCTTGGTCCGGCATTGGTTGCTGTCGCTTCTTCCCTGACGTCAGGATGCCAGGGGTATATAAGATGCATCCGATGCCATTTTCTTCAGTTTTTCTTGCCCCAGATGTCAGGTGCCCCCAAGTAGGTAGGCAATACATACTGCTAAATCAAAAATATACAATAAAAACAATACCTTCAGTTACCAGCAAATACACCCCAAAGGTTGTATAGGATAGAAAGGTATAGATAAGTCCTGCTAGTTCAGAGGGGATGGAGGGGGGTAACCTGGACTGCAGCAGTGTGAACACTCGAACATCTACATTTATGGTAGGTACAAAACTGTACTATGTTCATCGTGTTACACTGCTGCAGTCATTACACTTGGGTAGAATCCCAAAGCTGAGGTTGGGTGGCTGGTCTATAAAGAGTTAGGATTGGCTATGAGGCCTTGCAGAACTGCAGTGGCAAATCCTGCTCTGGATTTAGAGTAAAGAGGCAGGTGGTAATGCTTGGTAAAGGTGTGCACTGAACTCCAAGTTGCAGCCTCCAAAATTTCCTTGGTAGGTAGTCCTCTGAGAAAGGCTGTTGAAGTGGCTGTTGCCCTGGTGGAATGTGGCCTAATGTTATTTGGGACTGATTTTCCATGCTGTGTGTAGCAGTACCGAATACAGTGTCCTATCTATTTGGATATAGTCTGCTTTGAGATAGCCTTGTCCTGTGATCCTGCAGCATATGCTACCAACAGTTGCTCAGTTTTCCTGAAAGCCTTTGTTTTGTCCAAGTAGAAGCGTAGCTGCCTGTGTATGTCCAAAGAATGCAGAAGTTTCTCCCCTTTATTCTGGGGGTTTGGATAAAAAGTTGGCAAATGGATGGTTTGGTTAAGAGCCACACTAGATACCACCTTTGGCATAAAGGTAGGGTTTGTCCTTAAAGATACCCTGTCCTGATGAAAAATTATAAAAGGTTTCACTGCCATTAATGCCTGTAGCTCTGAGACTCTTCGTGCTGAAGTTACTGCCAGGAGCAGAGCTGTTTTCCATGATAAAAATTTTAGATCGGCTGTAATGGCTGGCTCAAAAGGTGGTAGGGTCAGTTTTTCCAAAACGAAATTGAGGTCCCAAGTTAGTGTTGGTGCTCTTCAGGGCAGTCTTATGTTTTAAGCCCCTCTGAGGTACTGCTTTAGCAAGGGATGAGAGAATAAAGGAGGATCCGTGTTGTAATGTGCTGAAATGGCAGAGACGTGGATCTTAATTGATGAGAAGGATAGGCCTCTGTCCAACATCTCAGTTAAGTATTGTAAAATCTGAGGAATGTTTGGAACAAGAGGGTCAAGGCTTTGAGCCTGGTTCCAGGTGCAGAATCTCTTCTATTTTTCTGAGTAAGCTTTCCTGGTGCTAGGCCTCCTGGCCTCCAAAATGACATCCATAACAGCTTGTTGTGTGTTTGACTAATGTATCTGCCATGCAGCCAGGTTTAGGGTTTTGAGCAGACCGTGCAGGATCTGATTGTTTTGTTGAGTCAGAAGGTGTGGAATTTGAGGCAAAATCCATGGTGGGCCTTGAGCCAAGTTCCCTAAGATAGGGTACCAGTGCTGGCGTGGCCAGTCTGGAGCAATCAGGATCATCTGTGGTTTTTCTTGTCTGGCTTTTAGGAGCACCTTTGAATGGAGAGGCAGTGGCGGGAAGGCATAAACTTTTAGGTTTTTCCAGCTGAACAGAAGCGCATCCACTTTCCATGCTTATTTGTGATAAGTCCTTGTGCAAAATTTTTGTAGTTGGCAATTCAGTGGGGAGGCAAAAAGATCTATGTCTGGCCCTCCCCACTTTTGCGTTACCATGCTGAAGATTTGTGGATTCAATTTCCATTCGTGAGGGTCCATGATATTTCTGCTTAGATCGTCTGCCAGAGTATTCTTCTTTCCTGGCAGGAATTGTGTTTGCAGGTGAACTTGATACGTTAGAGCTGTGTTCCACAAGGTCATGGCTTGCATGCATAGGGGATAAGAATGAGTGCCCCCTTGCTTGTTTATGTACCACATTACTGTGGTGTTGTCTGTCTTTAGTAGTAATTGTCCTGGATGTTGAAGGTCCTTGAAAGCTTTTAGGGCATTTTGAACAGCCAACATCTCTTTCTGATTGATGTGAAGATGCATCTGGTCTGTGGTCCACTTGCCCTGAATGCATTTTCCTGCCATGTGTGCTCCCCAGATGTAATCCGAAGCATCTGTTGTTAGAGTTTGCCTGGCTGTGGGTTGGGTAAAAGGCTGACCCATGTTTAGGTGACATGCCTGTGCCCACCATCGAAACCTCCTGTTGTAGGCAGGGAATCATTGGTATTACTGCTTCTAAACTGTGAGAGTGTTGAGTCCAAACACTTTTCAGGTACCATTGTAATTTCCTCATATGCAGTCTGGCATATGGTATTAGTAGTATGCAGGATGCCATGAATCCCAGGGCCTGCAGACTTTCTTGCAGGGAGATGGGACTTTCTTGCCAGCAATTGAAAATATTGAGTTAGTTGAACTTGTTTGTCTGGAGTGAAGTAAGCCATCTGGGCCATTGTATTTAAGCTGGCACCCAGGAATATAATCTGTTGCAAGGGCACTAGTTTTGACTTCTTTTCGTTTACGGTGTACCCTAGAGAAATTAACAACCTTTTTACAAACGCCAGATGCTGTATAAGAATGTCCTTTGTCTCTGCTTGAATGAGGCAGTCGTCCAGATATGGATATATTTGAATTTGTTTTTGTCTGCAAAATGCAATTACTGGTGCCAGGCACTTTGTGAAGACCCTGGGCGCAGTAGATAAGCCAAAGGGCAGTGCAGAGAATTGGTAGCACATTGTACCAGCTTTGAATCTGAGGTATCTTCTGCAGTTTTGTTTGATAGGGACATGCAGGTATGCTTCTTTGAGGTCCAGAGTAACAAGCCAAGCCTTCTTGCTCAGCATGGGTAGAAGCTGCTGTAATGTCAACATATTGAATTTCGGAATATCCAGGTAAGTATTCAGAATTGAAAGGTCTAGTAGGGGCCTCCAGGCCTTGTCCTTTCTGGGGACCAGGAAGAGTTGAGTAAAATCCTCGTCCTTGTTCCTGTTGTGGTACTTTCTGAATAGCTCTCATGTCCGTGAGGGCTGAAATTTGTTTTTGTGCCTCTGCCCATTGATTTTCTGGCAGGTCTGGCATTCATTTTAGCCTTGGTAAAGTATGAAAGTGGAATCTGTAACCTTGAGACACAATATTCAGGACCCATTTGTCTTGGGTGATTGCCAGTTTTGAGATAAAAGTGACAGTTTTCCCCCTAAGGGGGCTTCCAAAAGGGACATGCTTGGTGTACGAAGGGGAAAGTCATTGTGACTGTTTCTTGTAAGGTGGAGACTTGTCCTCACCACCTTTTGGGGTTGAGGTGCCCCACTGTCGTTGTCTGCTTGAGCCTTGGGGTTGAGATCTGCCTCTTGGGCATCTGTATTTGTCTCTCTGTGGCCTGTCTGACACTGGAAAGGGCCAATTCTTTGTTGGCCAATTTCTGCTAAACCGAGTTTTTGGAGTAGCTGAAAAAGAATCATGATCCAGTCTACGTTTTCTTTGTTGTTGAGACATCTTATGACTGGTGTACTACCATCATCATCATCTTCAGTTTACCCTTGTGTGGCAATGTAACTGTACATACTAGTTCACTAACTCAGATGGGCTGACAAGTCATTCTGCTTTCCATTTATGCTGTACCTGTAAGAAATCCTTGACTGTTTGCCTAGATTTAGCTTTATCCTCCATTTTCTTTAACACCTCTTCTGCCTTAACACCAAACAAAGTATCATGCTGTAAAGGAGCATCCAATAATTTTGCCTTAACATAATCAGGTAAACTTTGTTCTTTTAACCAAGCATGTCTTCGAATCACAGAACCTCTAAATGAGGCAGAGGCCTCTAAAGAATCAAAACTACATTGCAAAGTATGTTTTCCCACCTGTTCAACTGCATGCAATAAATCCTGCATTTCTTTACAAACAGGAGCTTCTGTGCTTGCAAGCATTTTCTGTTTTAACTGAGCCATTAAATATTGTTGGTACTTAAGCATGTGAAACTGGCAATTTAAAGGTCTTACTGCTTAAGTTGCAGAAGTGTATACTTTCTTCCCCCATCTATCCAAAGCTCTGGAATCTCTGTCAGAGGGTACTGGATTTTTTGCAATGGAAGCCTTAACCCCTTTTGGACCTGGGAAATAGTTTATGGATCAGCAGAAGGGTTTTTGTAAAGAAACTTGTGAGAGTCAGGGACTTTATAATACCTATCTGGCTTGGCTGGAGCAGGGGGCAAAGAATCAGGAGATCAACTGGATTCAGAGAACACATCATCCACAATATCTAGCACAAGCGGAATAGCCAGGGGCCTGTGTTGAGGAAATCCCTGAGCCTTTTCTTGGATTCTGAGTAATCCTGTCTTTCCCAATGGAAATACTCCCTCGTGGTATGTAAAGTTTCCCCAAAAGAATAATCCTCAGGAGGAGAGGCTGAAAGGATAGATTCTTCAGCATCTGAGTCCTCATACGGGGGTAGAGAGTATCCCTGGTCTGAAGAGGAATCA
Source organism: Protopterus annectens (assembly GCF_019279795.1). Lineage (NCBI taxonomy): Eukaryota > Metazoa > Chordata > Ceratodontiformes > Protopteridae > Protopterus > Protopterus annectens. The sequence continues at coordinate 881,172,774 of NC_056744.1, read as the reverse complement.
GAGGAAATGGAAACTTGATCAGAGGAGTCACAGTCTCTATCCTGCCTAGGCCTTTACTCAGGAGGGGGATGGGAACCCCTGATTAGAGTAATGAGGTCTTCGGCCATTTTAAGCATCTGTTTCTTAGGCATGGAGGACTGTCCAGGAGAATGCTGCACTTGTTTCTTTGTCTTGGCTGTTGTTTTAATGTTAAGTTGTGAAGGTCTGAAAACACCCTCAGAAGCCGATGCCTGCTCAGTGGCTCCGGACCCATCTGAGGGATTAGTTTCCATAGGTCCAATACCTTGAGTTTCCAGAGGCCTAGATGTCTCCACGTGGGAGTCGGAAGCGGCCTGTGGCTCTGAGGTAGCAGGTGTCAGGGGCTGCGAAAGCGTCTCACTGTGAACAGACGAACCGGCGACTGGCCTAGAAGAGGTTTCGTCGGTTTTGGACCTCGGATGCCTGTCTTTATCCTTGTCTCTGTGTTTTTTCTGTATTGAGGTCGTCTGCTGATTCAACGGCATCGTATAATTGAACCTTCGGCCAAAGTAGTGCAAAGCAAAATCAAAACGTCTTTTTATAGTGCGTTTGTTAAATCTAGCATAAAACCGACAACTAGTGACGTCGTGATCAGGGCCTAGGCATGGAATACAGTAAGAGTGGAAGTCCTTATGAGGTATTTGCTTCCCACAAGAAATACAATTATTAACTTTTTCTGACAACGGTCTGAGGCAAGAAAACAGTTTCCCCAACGGGGTACTTAACTTTATTGAAGACTTTGGATCTGAAATTCGACTTCGAAAATCTCAAGAGTCGGCCGACCGGCACTTGCAAACAACTTCTGCTTCGGGCACCGCGTGGCAAGAAAGACTGAAGAAAATGGCGTCGGATGCATCTTATATACCCCTGGCGCACTGACGTCAGGGAAGAAGCGACAGCAACCGACACCGGACCAAGACTTTGGAATTCGGGCCGACTGCGGGACCGCCTGATGGCAGGATAACCCAAGTGTAATGACTGCAGCAGTGTAACACGATGAACATGTCCATGTTTTGGGGGAACAATTTTTCAAGCCCAATTTTCCTCTGTGTATGATGTCACTGTTTTTAGTCTTGATTTACCCCTTCACACAAACTTCTGAACCCCCTTCATCTTGGGTGATTTCTGAGTTGTCTAGTACACAGAAAACCAGACTACATGGCCAACATATTAGTAGCACCAATAATTTAAACAACGAGGACACACATTTTATCTCTCCATTTTTCAGGAAGCAAAAATAAACACTGTGTGGTAGAATTTTGCAATATAGTTCATTAAGGTCTACAGATTTTACACTGTCTTTTTGATAATGTGTTTACATATTTCCATCATGTTTGTCACTCTGCTTTTTAAATGTGCTTCTGAATAGTATCCCACATTACTACTAGAAGCAGAAATAGTTTTGTGCTATGGTATTCATATTTTATGCTAATTAGCTGTCAAGATTTTTGGCTGTATGCCCCTACTTTTCAAGCCTTTGTTCCTATTTTCAATGTCTGCAAGTTGAGAGGTATGATGTACACTGAAGTCAGAATGGCCTTTGTCATAACTGTGTATGCAGATTGAACTCAAGTTAGCCCAGTCTGAGCTGTTTTTGTATTGTCTTCACATTTCATACTTTTTTTGGGGGGGTGGGTTGTTGCATTGTCTGCATTTTTTTAATAATTTTCAACTCATTCTGCCTTGCCTGATACCACTGTTTGCAATTTAACTGTTTGAACTATTCTGTTTTGCTACATTTAAATCACTGTCTTAAGTAAAGCTGCTTGGCAAGGAGAAGAAACCACCTTACAATTAGCTGTTGATTGATCTAGCTGAGAGTTAGACTAATTTCTACAGGTTCTGGGTGGTTTTGAGCACTTGGCATAAGATTTCACCTATCCACTTTTTCCACTGGTTCCTTTATTTTCTTCTGTTGAATTCACTGGGGGTGGTGCTGTGGCATTTCCACAGCAAACAGTATGCACAAGTAAAATTCCTTCATTTTATACTGGTGAGCAAAATTTCTTTTTTGTCTAAATGTCTTGAGCTGAGCTGTGTGTGTTTCCTCTCTGTTCTGCTGATCTGCGCAGCTTGAATACCAGCTGCACTAAGCAGACTGGGTTTGTGCTGAAGACAAAACCTGACCACCTAACTTTCATAGCTGTAACATTTTCCCAGTCCCTCATTAGATCTATACTCACTTTAAATCTAAAGTACAGTTGTGTACACTTACCATAAAATGTAGGTGTTCCGAGTGTCTTCACTGTTGCAGTCATCACTGTAGGGTTCTTCCTGCCGGCAGGCAGCCCTCTGTCGGTCAGAATCCCAAAGTCTGGGTCAGGCGTCGGCTGTGTACTCACCCTCCCTGACGTCAGTGAGCCAGGGGTACAAAGCTCCCAGCCGATGCCATGTTCTCCAGTTTTTCTTGCCCCAGATGTCAGGTTCCCAAAAGTAAAGGCTAAAAGTAAAACAAAAATGTAACATACAACAAACCCCATACCCTGTAGCAAACACACCTCAGAAGAAGGGTGAAGCAGGGAACCACACCAATAAAAGTATAAGAGGGGACAGGAGGGTGGGTAACCCAGACTGCAACAGTGAAGACACTCGAACATCTACATTTATGGTAAGTGTACACAACTGTACTATGTTCATCGTGTTTCACTGTTGCAGTCATCACTGTAGGGTTGAATCCCAAAGCTGAGATAAAGGGTGGTGGTTATTGAGTAGAAGGGGCGGCTAGAAGGCCTTGCAAGACTGCAGAAGCAAAGCCTGCCCTAGACTTAGAATAAAGAGGGAGATTATAGTGCTTAGAGAAAGTATGCACTGTACTCCAAGTTGCAGCTTCCAAAATATCTTTGGTAGGGACTCCCCTGAGAAAGGCAGCTGAAGTAGCAGCAGCTCTGGTAGTGTGTGTCCTAATTTTTCCTGGGATTTGCTTTCCATGATGAGAGTAACAAAATCTGATTCCATGAGCAATCCATTTAGAAATGGTCTGTTTTGAAATAGCTTTGCCTTGGGAATTTGCTGCATAAGAAACAAACAGTTGTTCTGTTTTCCTGATATCCTCGGTTCTGTCCAGGTAAAAGCGAAGCTGCCTGTACGCGTCCAAAGAATGCAAGATCCTCTCCCCCTTATTTTGTGGATTAGGGAAAAAAGTTGGCAGGTGAATAGTTTGGTTTAAAGCCACTTTAGGCATGAAAGTAGGGTTAGTCCTCAAAGAAATCCTGTCTTGATGAAAAATAATGTAAGGTTCCACAGCCATGAGCGCTTGTAACTCTGAGACTCTCCTGGCTGAAGTTAAAGCCAGTAGGATAACAGTCTTCCATGATAAATACTTCATATCAGATGTGACAGCAGGCTCAAAAGGAGGCAGAGTAAGTTTTTCCAGGACATAATTGAGGTCCCAGGCAGGAATGGGTGGAGTCCTAGGGGGCCTTAAATTCTTTGCTCCTCTGAGATATTGTTTCAGAAGTGGATGTGAAAAAAATTGGAGGATCTGTATTATAATGTACAGAGATAGTTGAGGCATGTATTTTTATGGAGGAAAAGGATAAACCCTTATGCAACGTATCTGTTAGGTAATGTAAAATCAATGGAATATTTGGAATGTGAGGATCTGATTCCTGAGCATGCATCCAGGTGCAAAATCTCTTCCATTTACCTTCATAAGATTTCTTAGTGCTAGGCCTTCTGGATTCTAAGATAACATCCATGACCTGTTTGGAAAGGGTAGGATAAATTATAGACCCTGAATACGCCAGGCTGCCAGGCTGAGAGTTTTGATACGAGAGTGCAGGACCTGGCCCTGATGTTGAGACAAAAGATATGGAATCTGAGCTAGAATCCAAGGAGGTTCCTGGGATAGATTTATCAGTGCTGAGTACCAAAATTGTCGAGGCCAATTCGGGACTAGTAAGATCAGCTTTGGTTTGTCCTGTTTTATTTTTAATAACACCCTTGGTAGAAGAGGTAATGGTGGAAAGGCATACCCCGAGAGGTTCCTCCAACTGAATGAGAGAGCATCCATTTTCCATGCTAGCTTGTGATATGTCCTTGTGCAAAAAGTCTGTAACTGGTAGTTGTGGGGAGATGCAAATATATCTATGTCCGGGCAGCCCCAAGCTTCTGTAATTATCCTGAATATTTGGGTGTCTAGCATCCACTCGTGTGGGTCTGACAGGTTCCTGCTCAGGCTGTCTGCCAGAGTGTTTTGTTTCCCTGGCAGGAATTGAGCTTGTAGGTCCACTTTGCAAGCTAGTGCTGTGTTCCATAGAGTCATGGCTAGTCTGCAAAGGGGGTAGGAGTGTGAACCCCCTTGCTTGTTTATGTACCACATAACTGTGGTGTTGTCTGTCCGTATCAGTAGCTGCCCTGGTTGTAAAAGATCCCTGAAAGCCAAGAGGGCATTCTGCACAGTTAACATCTCTTTTAAATTGATATGTAGATGCTTCTGATCCTCTGTCCAAAAACCTTGCAGGCCTTTCCCCTGCAAGTGGGCTCCCCATGCATAATCCGAGGCGTCCATGGTTATCACTTGGTAGGCTGGAGGTAAGAATTAAGGCTTTCCCTTTGTTTTGAAGACATGCCATGGCCCACCAATGGAATTCCTTTTGCAGGCAAGGCAAGACAGCAATCACTGTTTCCAGAATGTGACAATGCTGGGACCATACGCTTTTTAGGTACCATTGTATCTTCCTCATATGCAGTCTTGCATATGGTAGGAGTAGGATGCAGGAAGCCATGTAACCCAAAGCCTGCAGGAATTTCCTTGCAGTTAGCTGAGACATTAACGCCATGCTTTTGAAAGTTGAAGCCAGCTGTAGTTGTTTTTCTGGCGTCAGGAATGCCATCTGGGTTGTTGTGTTTAAAAGAGCACCCAGGAAAGTTATCTGTTGAGTGGGTGCCACATTTGACTTTTTTACATTCACAGTGAATCCCAGGTACTTAGATTCTGAACAAATTCCAGGTGCTGGAGTAAAATGTCCTTGCTGGCTGCTTGAATAAGGCAGTCGTCCAAATAAGGGTAAATTTGAATTCCCTTGAGTCTGCAGTAAGCTACTACTGGTGCCAGGCAGTTGGTAAAGACCCTGGGCGCAGTAGACAAGCCAAAGGGCAGCGCAGAGAATTGGTAATGTTTCGAGCCTGCCTTGAACCTGAGATATCTTCTGCACTCCTGTCTGATAGGAATGTGTAGGTAAGCCTCCTTTAAGTCCAATGTCACCATCCATGCATTTTTGCTCAACATTGGCAGGAGCTGCTGCAGAGTAAGCATCTTGAACTTTGGTATCTCCAAGAAAGTATTTAAGACTGACAGATCCAGGATGGGTCTCCAAGTATTTTGCTTTCTGGGAACTAGAAAGAGTCTTGAAGAAAAGCCTTGTCCCGTCTCTGAATTTGGAACCACTTCTATGGCCCTCATAGCCATGAGGGACTTCACCTGTTTTAATGCCTCTGCCCATTGAGTTTTTGGTAGGTCTGGCCATCCGTTTGGGTTTTGGTAAGGTGTGAAAGTGGAATTTGTAACCTCTTAAAACTACATCCAGAACCCACTTGTCTTGGGTTATGCAAGTCCAATTTCGGTGAAAAAGAGAAAGTTTTCCTCCCAGAGGAGCTTCCAGGAGAGAGGTTCCTGGAGCCATGCAGGGGGAGTCATTGAGCCTGTTTCCTATAAGGTTGAGACCTACCTTCTCCACCCCTGGGGGTGGAAGCACTCCACTGTCTAGGTCTATAAGAGGTCTGTGCTTGGGCCCTCCCTCTGGGGCACCTATATCTACCCCTCTAAGGCCTGTCTGAGCTGGGAAAGGACCAATTTTTAGCTGGCCAATTTCTGCTAAATCTAGGAGGCTGAACTTGTAAGAAATCCTTAACCGTTTGCATGGATTTTGCCTTATCCTCCATTTTCTTTATAACCTCTTCAGCCTTAGACCCAAACAAAACATTATGTTGAACAGGAGCATCCAGTAATTTCGCTTTTACTTAATCAGGCAAATTTTGTTCCTTTAACCAAGCATGCCTTCTAATGACCGTGCCAGTGGCAGCCGCCCTGCAAGATGCTTCCAAAGCATCAAAACCACAGTGTAAGGTATGTTTCCCCACCTGCTCAGTAGCATGCATCAAATCTTGTAATTCCTTATTGTCTGCACATGCAGAAATGGTACACAGTTTTTGTTTCATAACAGACAAAAGGTATTGCTGATATTTCAACATATGAAATTGACAATTTAAAACCCGAATAGATAAAGTAGCATAAGTGTACACTTTTTTTGCCCCATCTCTCCAAAGCTCTAGAATCCTTATCTGACGGAATAGGGTTCTTAGCAGTGGCGGCCTTAACACCCTTAGGACCCTGAGAAATGGTTTCTGGATCAGCAGTAGGATTTTTAAATAGAAACTGGTGTGAGTCAGGGACTCTGTAATATCTATCAGGCTTAGCAGGGGCCTGAAGAAAGGAGTCAGGGAAAGACATCAGCCACAATATCCAAAATAGGAGGAATAGCCAGGGGTCTGTGTTGGGGAAGAAGAAGGAAATCCCTAAGCCTTCTCTTAGATTCAGAGTACTCCTGTCCTTCCCAGTGAAAACGTTCCCTCATGTCACGTAAAGTTTCCCCAAAAGAATAATCCTCAGGAGGAGAAGCTGAAGGAATGGATTCCTCAGCATCAGAATCCTCATAAGGAGGGAAAGTATAATCCTGTTCAGAGGAAGACGCTGAAGAGATAGATACCTGATCAGAGGATTCATAATCCAATTCTTGTCTTGGCCTTTTGTCTGGAGGGGGATGGGAACCTGTAATCATAGTTAGCAAGTTCTCCGCCATTTTAAGCATTTGTTTTTGAGATTTAGGTCCCGGATCAGAGGAGGCCTGGGCTTGAGTCTTTGTTTTAGAAGGAGTCTTTGTCTTTGCCTTTACCTGAAGCTGCGTAGGCCTGAAAACCCCCTCGGAAGCCGGTACCTGCACAGCGGCTCCAGACCCATCAGAGGGAGCATTATCTGAAGGTCCTGCACTTGGAGTATCCTAAGGCCTAGTTGGCTCCTCGTGGGAGTCCGTTTCGGCAAGCGGTTTTGTAATGGTCTATGACAGTGGCTGCGAAAGTGCCTCACTGACGGCTGAACCGGCAGCTGGGTCTGATTGTAAACTGTCTGATTTGGACCTCGGAGGCCTATCCTTATCCTTGCGCCTTTTATGAACTCCGGTAGTCGGAAGCGTGTCCGACATGTTATAATTAAATCGCCTCCCAAAGTAATGAAAGGCAAAATCGTATCTCCGTTTAATAGTACGTTGATTAAATCTAGCACAAAACCGACAACTAGCTACATCGTGGTCAGGGCCTAGACAAGGAATACAGTAAGAGTGAAAATCCTTATGAGGTATTTGCTTCCCACATGAAATACAATTATTAACTTTTTCTGACATCGGTCTGGAGCAAGAAAAAAGTTTCCCCAACGGGGTACTTTGCTTTGAAAAGAAGAATGTCTTCAGTATGAAGCACCACAAATAACAGGAGTCAGCCGACCGGCACTTGCAAACTGCTTCCACTGCACGGCAAGAAAGACTGGAGAACATGGCGTCGGCTGGGAGCTTTGTACCCCTGGCGCACTGACGTCAGGGAGGGTGAGTACACAGCCAACGCCGGACCCAGACTTTGGGATTCTGGCTGACCGAGGGCTGCCTGCCAGCAGGAAGACACCTACAGTGATGACTGCAACAGTGACACACGAACATCAGTACTGGTCATTATGGGGAGCCAACACACAAACCTCTCCTCCCCTTTTAACGCTTGCCTTACAACATATGAAATCCTTAGGCAGTTTATGAACTGACTCATGCTCACTGATTAACTCCTATTACACTCAAAAGACACTATCGAAATACTTAATTCAACTGGAGGTATCCTAGGCTCCGCTAGCTGCATGCAGTAATGATAAAACTATCTTATAGTCACCCACACATGAATCATCATCCACAGATTACAAACTCTAAGATACCTTATGCTGATGCTGTCAACAAACTTTACCAAAACATCCGAGGTCTCATAAGTCTAGACCATTAGCTTAACTCCTCAAATTTAACACCTGCACACAATCCAACATCAATAGTTCATATCCAACATACAGCTCACTCTGACACTAAAGAAAATGCAGACACTAACAGGGGTCACATAACTAACACACAGAAGCCCTTAAGGCACAAAGACCTAGCTTGTTCATCTGGCAAAGTCTTGGTTATATCTGACTCCACAGTTAGAAGCACAGGTGCTCCACTCACAAGGCTGAGCAAAGAAAGGGTAATGGTTAGTTGCCTTTTAAGTGCTCGGATATTTAACACCACTAAATCCTTCAAAGTCCCTTTTCCATAAGAAATGATATGGTCATTGCACCCTGGGAGTGAATGACTTGAGATGCACTACCTTAATACAGGACAGTGACTTACAACTTATCTATGGTTCTTCTCATGACAAACGAATCCAATTCCACATAGTAGCCAGATCAAACTACCATACCCCCTCTACGATAGACATACCATAAGGCATATCTTAAACTAACATCCCTCATCGCAGAGGACTGGACAGCTTCAATTACCCTTCCATTACATGGGGAATTTACACCGCTACAATTAAGTATGCATACAGATTCCAGGATTTTATTAATGCAAACTATTTGGACCATCCAGTCCAATTCCCAGTGAGAGGCTGAAATATATTGCACACTGTTCTCACAAATATAGTGCCCTTATGCTGAGCCTAAAGTTATCAAATCACTGATCAAATCTGACCATTGTGCAGTAACATTTATTCTGGGTGTGAGACAGGAGTCACCTCAAAATCTCTCCATATTCAGACACTACTATAAGGCAAATCTACTCTGGCTAACTGATGCTATGATGAAATTCATTCACCTCCTCACCTACATGGCCTTAGTTCACACACACTGCAATTTTTGAAGATAAATTCTATGTCCACCTAGAAGCTAGCACTGAAGTTTCTGTCCCTGTCCCCCAAAAACATAACTATAGCGCCAAATTTAATTACCCATTAGGTAGAATCCCAGTAAAAACAAGCTATACCAGGAGAGGCAGAAAGTCTTAGCCTGTAAAAGCAAGCTTAACATCCAATAAGCTACAGAAAAGCTTGAAGCAAAGAGCTTAAAAACAAAATCAAATACTCCAGAAGCAAGTATGACTTGCAAACTATAAAGCCTTCTTCAGCTATGTAAAAGTAACCTAGGAAAGAACCAGCAATGCTGTGAGTTATTACAAAATAATATCACATATCTGACCACTGTGGAGGACACAGCCTATATGTTAGCAAATACATTCAGCTTAAATTTTACCCCTCCCCCGGATTCCTCCAAATTATTTACAGCATATTATCATGCTCACCCCCCACCAATTCACCTTCAAACAAGGCCTAAGCACTCTCTCCAAAGCTAAACACACTGCTGCCATGAGCCAAGTTGCCTTCTTGACAGCACCAAACACTTGCTGGCAGACCCCTCATTATGCCTATTCAATCTCAGCTTCTCCACATGATTCATGACAGAAGTATGGAGCAAGTACAGTTGTGTAAGTACACTTACCATAACAGCAGGTGTTGTAACAGATCATTGTTGCAGTAATGTTACTTAAGCAATTTAGGTTATTTCCTTGTCTAGGGTATAACCACCAGCCTGCTTTCAAATCTTTAGAGCAATTTCCATGTGCCCAAACTGTTAGTGACATCAAACAATTCAGAGCTTCATGGAACTAGTAGTCATCTTGCAATCCCTTTAAGGCCCATCAGATAACTATGCTTCTGAGGAAAACATATTGCGTTTTTATTCTATGAAGTGTTTTATTCACCGTTATCTGGCTGAAGGGATTTTTTTTACTCCCATTATGCATGGGTAGCAGCTGTTGGAGGGTGAGCATTTTGAATTTTGGGATCACCAGGAAGGTGTTTAGAATGGATAGATCGAGGATGGGGTGCCAGGTGCCCTCTTTTCTGGGCACCAGAAAAAGTCTGGAGTAGAAACCTTGGCATATCTGTTCTGCAGGAACGTGCTCTACTGCCCTCAGAGAGAGCATGGAAAGGACTTGCTTTTGATCCTATGCCCACTGATTTGGTGGTAGATCTGGGAACCCTTTTGGGGTTGGAAGGGTGTGTAAGGAAAATCTCTATCCCTGAGACACAATGTTCAGAACCTAGTGGTCCTTGGTAATGGTGGCCCAGGTGCTTGAGTTAAAGGAGAGTTTTCCTCCTAGGGGTAAGTGACGGTGGGTAGAGGGAGGGGGTGGAGGAGGTGAGTCATTGTGAATTATTACCATAGGGGGGGTGGCTTAGAACTCCCTGGTTTTGAATTGGAGTTAGTCCACAGCTTAGACCTCTGCATTCCCAGGGGCTGCTGTCTGGGGGGGGGGGGGCTGCTTCTATGGGGCCTAGGCTGGGCCGGTTTACTGCGAGCAGTAAAGGACCAGTGTTTGGAGGGACAATGACTACTGAACCTAGGGGGCTGAAACTGCAAGAAATCCTTAACTGTTTGCATAGATTTTGCTTTTTCTTCCATCTTTTTTAAGACCTCTTCTGCCTTAGTGCCAAATAAAAAGAAGTTATCTCTTATCATGACACTCAATCAGTGTTGTAGATATTTAATCATTCAATACTGTTAGGACTTCGGTTCTATCCTCGAAACCGACACGGCCACTACCAAGCTCGCGCCAGCCAAAAACTCTCAGCTAAGACCTACCCACATTGCCCCTCTCATAGTCTCTTCAGATAGAGTTTGCCCGCCATTATAGTATAGAAGTAATAAAAGAGACAGCAGGAGGCTCTGTCTGATCAAATACCTTAACTAATAAGGAAATCCTAAAGTCCACCAGGAGTCCAGGCAGGGGGAAGGAGGGAGGGAAGTAATGAATGAAGAAAGATCTACAACACAGATGGAATGTTATGGTAAGACATAACTTCTTTATCTGATGATGTAAATCTTTATTCATTCCTTACTGTTAGGACCAAGTCCCCAGTCCTAGGTGGCCCTAAGAAAGGACACTCCTGAACACCATAGAATCAAAAAATGCTCGCCCCCTGGAGGCCAAATCTAATTTTTAATGAGTGATGAAGGTATGAGGTCTTGCCCAAGTGACTGCTGCGCAGATATCCACAGAGGCTCTGAAATGAAAGGCCACTGAAGTAGCCATCGATCTAGTAGAGTGAGCCTTTATTCTGAAAGGTAAAGACACTTTGTTCTGGTGGTAGATGAAAGTAATGGTGTTTCTGAACCAAGAAGATAGTCATTTTGGACACATGCCTACTCAATCAAGGTCCTGCAAAGGCCACAAATAATTGATCCGTTTTCTGAAAGACTTAATTTTGTCCAAATAGAAACGAAATTGCCTGTGAACATCGAGGGTATGCAAAAGGTACTCCCCTCTATTTGAAGGATGAGGGAAGAAAACAGGTAGGAAAACAGACTGATCAACAGAAAAAACAGAAATTACCTTGGGCAAAAAGGAGGGGTCAGTACGTAGGGACACTCCTTCCATATGAAAAATCAAGTAAGGTCTCTTGACACTCAAGGCCTGTAACTCAGATACTCTTCTTGCTGAGGTAAGGGCTACTAGAAGTAGGGTTTTCCCAAGACAAAAATTTCATATCACATGAGTTAGAAGGCTCGAAAGGAGGACTTGTTAATGACTGAAGGATCAATGTCAAGTCCCAAGTCTCTATAGGAAGCTTGACAGGAGATTTAACATGTAATACTCCTTTCACGACGGTTTTGCACAGACGATGTGACATAGAAGAATTAATTCCATTGTGAAAATTTGCAATAGCTGCCAAATGCATAGTAACTGTCATTGCTGAAGCACCTGCGTGTAATAGGGTAGTCAGGTATTGTAGGATCTTCTGAACAGGCATAGAAAATGGGTCTATGTTATGTTCTTTTGCCCATCTAGAGAACCTAGCCCACTTACTACAATAAATTTAAGCCAAAGAATCTCGTGAACAGGAGATAAAATATCAGGTAGCCTGGCAATCATCGGAGGTGGAGAAACCAAGCTCTGAGCTTGAGGCTGTGGAGACTGGGGTGAATCAGTCCCTGAGGATGAGACAGCAGACCTTGGGATTGATCCAGGATCCACAGGCTGTGAATAATACGAGGCCATAGGAAAGGGAGCCAGACTTGATGGGGGCAATAAGGATCAATCTGCTTCTTAACCTTTGGGCTTCTGGAGGAATTTCCAGATGAGAGGAAATGGGGGAAAGGCATACAACAGGCCCGGGGGCCAATCGTGCAACAGAGCATCCCTCGGTGACTCCCCTTGAGGGGGGATCAGGGCCAAGTAGCTTCTGCATTTGTTGTTTAGGGGAGAAGCAAACAGGTTGCAGCAAGGCCCCAACGGCAGAAGATCTGATCTGCTATTATAGGACTGAGGGACCACTCTTGAGGCATCAGAATGTTCCTGCTCAGATTGTCCGCAATAAGACTGGAACTCCTGGGAATGTGTGTTGCTATGACAAAGCAGATGGAAGCCATAGCCCAGTGCCAAAGTCTCATGGTGTCACAACACAGGGGGTAAGACCTGGTTCCACCTTGTTTGATGAAGTACCAGACGACTTGACATGTTGTCCAATTAAATTGCAATGGTCCCGGAAGGAAAGGATGTCTGGAACGTTTGCAACACTAAGAGAACTGTCCTCAATTCCAGGACATTTATGTGCAAATTGGCCTCCATGGGGACCAGGTGCCTTGGACTGTCTTTCCCTGGAAATGCCCCATCCACCCTAACAGGTAAGCGTCCGTGGTCACCGTGGCCTTGGGCTGGGGAAGGCAGAACAGTCGACACCAAATATTTGATTCTGGCCTCATCAACCAAACATTTCTTTCTTGCAAAGGTTTGTAAGGCGTATCATGTGGTCGAGTGGGTGGGTTAAGATCGACCACTGTGATGTAAGGAGCCACTGTACTAGTCTCATGTGCAACCTCGTCAGTGGAACTAAGGTAATGGTTGCTGCCATAGATCCCAATAGCTGTAGTACAAGGCATGCTGGTACAAATGTCTGTGGAAGGAGGGCTTGAATCTGGCTTCTTATTTTTGAGAGCCTGTGAGGAGGAAGGGAAGCTTGACGGGGCTTTGTATCGAACATCGCTCCAATGAATTCCAGTGCTCTTGTTGGAGACATTTGTAATTTGTCCATGTTGATCGTGATACCTAAGCGAAGAGCAAGGCCTTGAGTGTAAGAGACACTGAGAATGAGAAGATTCCTAGTGGATCTGAAGGAAGCTGTCGAAGGAGATTCAGGTCCGTCAAGAAATGGACTAAACTGGTGTCCCAAAAAGGGGTCATAAGTGGGAGAATATCTGGTTCTGGGAAGGTGTACGATCTTCGAAACAGACTGTGTCAGTGGAGCCATATAAGATATCGGCACTGTGGCAGGGGATGGTGCCGATGCAAGAACAGTAGTCGAAGCCTGTGTCAAAACCAGGGTCGGCACCAAGGAGGATGGTGCCAATGCAGGAACAGTGGTTGGAGTCAGAATCAAGGGCGGCACTGAGAGAGAAGACATGGAGCCTGGTGCCGAAGGCGCGGGAGAAGCCCGGTGTCGACTCGGTTCCGAGGAGGACGGAGATGTCGGAAAGGAGTGACTTAGTTTCTCTTTATGTTTCTTTACATCATTTTGCTTAGGAGGTGGTGAGAGCTCCATCCCAGAAAGAACCTCCGAGAAGGGTGTTTTTATCAAATCCTTCAGAATCAGCTTGGTCTTACACTCAGCCAATGTACGATTGCTGAAGCTGGAACAAATATCACAGGATGCATTGATGTGGTCAATGCCCAAACAATAAACACACCGGGCATGACAGTTTCAGTTGGGCATCTTAAGCTTGCACCTAATCAGACTGTTTAAAGCCTAGTTTCACTTTATCTGACATGGAAAACTACACTATAGTTCTAAACTACAATATAACCAACCAAAACAGCATCAGCAAGGTTACAGAAGAGGGATTTTTTTAACAGATAGAAAAAGGAATACCAACAATGGTAATAAGAAATGGAAAGGGCCTACCAGATGTAGGGGAGAGGGACAGTACCAACAATGGTATGAAAAGAGCTACCGAAGGTGGAGGGTAGGTTTTAGAGAGAAAGTATAAAGATTTAAAATGGAAAACTAATTTTTAGGGAAAACTGACTAGAAGGTAATTATATATATATATAACAAAAACACTACACTTAGCTTGAGAGAAGGCTTGGCACGTCTAACAAGGAACGCAGCAAACGAGATCTGAAGAGACTGAGACGGGCATTGTGGGTAGGTCTTAGCTGAGAGTTTTTGGCTGGCGGGAGCTTGGTAGTGGCAGTTCTGAGGACGGAACCGAAGTCCTAACAGTAAGGAATGAATAAAGATTTACAACATCAGAGGTCATCTTTGTGCAAGGGGGCATCCAACAATTTAGATTTGACATGGTCAGGTAGGGGCTGTTCCTTAAGCCATGCATGCCTTCTAATGACAGATACAGTGACTGCTGCCCTGCAAGAAGCTTCTAGGGTGTCAAAACCACAGTGCAAGGTGTGTTTAGTTACTTGACTTGCAGAAAGCATTAACTCTTGTAAATCTTTAGATTCTGCCCAAGTAGGAAAGGAAGACATTTTTTGTTTAAGGAGTTCCAAGGTATGTTGCTGAAATTTCAGCATATGGAACCGAAAATTTAGTGCCCAGATAGCAAGAGTAGCTGCAGTGTATACTTTTTTACCCCATCTGCCCAATGCTTGGGAATCCCTGTCTCAGGGGGTGGGATTCTTAGCAGAGGGTGCTTTAATTCCTTTTGGCCCTTGAGAAATGACGTCAGGGTCAGCTGTAGGATTTTTAAAAAGATATTTGTGCGAGTCAGGGACTCTACAATACCGGTCTGGTTTTCTGGGAACAGGAGGAAGGGCATCAGGAGTCAAGCTGGTATCAAGGAAAACATCCTCCACAACATCCAGGACTGGGGGGGGGGGGGTGGCCAAGGGTCGGTGTTGTGGAAGATCTAGGAATTCCTTGAGTCTCTTTTCAGACTGAGGGTAGTCCTGACTCCACCATTGGAAATGCTCCAGTAAAGTATGCAGGGTTTCCCCAAAGGAAAAATCCTCTAGGGGAGAGGCTGAAGGAATGGAGTCCTCTGCATCAGAATCCTCATAAGTGGAGAGGGGTTGCATGTCTTCATATTCAGATGCATCAGATTCATCTGACTCTTGTTCAAACAAAACTACTGGGGACAGATCTCTTTTCCTTTTGGAGGGAGTAAGCTTGGTTTCCCCTGATCAGCATGATAGTCTTCTGTCATTTTAAGCATTTGAGACTGAGGGAAGGTAGCAGGCGCCTGAGAGTGAGTCGTCAGTTTCTTGGGTGTGGTTCGTACCCTGGGCCTAAGAAACTCTGTAGTTTTAGAAAGAATGGTAGTTGCGAAAGAAGATGTTGGTTTGTGTCGAGATTCGGTAGTGCGAAGGACTTCCTCGGAAGCCGGTGCCTGCTCACCGGCTCCGGACCCATTTAAGGTAGAGACGACCACAGGATCCTTAGTTGAAGAAGAGTTTGTCACATACTGGACTCCGAAAGGGTCTCAGTAGTGGCCTGCGAATCAACAGAAGCGGGCATCAGAGGCTGCAAAAGCACCTCACTGAGTACCGGAGAACTGACGACTAGCTTAACGTAAGTGTCGTTGGTAGGTTTGGATCTGTGCGGTCTGTCTTTATCTTTACATTTTTTCGGAAGATCTGCTGTCGGATGGCTTACTGAAGCCATATCAGAATTCGAGGACTGTAAGCGAAAATATCTGGCTACAATAAGAGCCTGATGATGGATAGTTTTGGCGTTGAACAAAGCACAGAAGCGGCAATGAGGGATGTCATGGTCTTGGCCTAAAGAACTGATGTAATATGAGTGGAAGTCTTGGTGTGGTATTTGCTTTCCACGGCGAGACAATTAACTTTTTCTGACATCAGTTAGTGAAAGAAAAAAGGATCCCTAAATGGGGTACTTAGCATTAGAAGACTTCAACTTCAGTTCGGGAGACAAAAACTCAGGTAGCGGCCGACTGGCACTCGTGCAAACTGCTTCTGCTTCGAGCTCCACGGCAAGAAATACTGATGTAATGGCGTCGGCTGCCTTACTTTATACTACTGATGACCTGACGTCAGTCCTCAAGCGACAGCAACTGACGCAGAAATACTAAGTCTCTGGTATTCTGGCCGGCCGAGGGCTACCCTGGCAGGTATAATCCAAATGTGATGACTGCAACAGTGAAACACGAAGAACATCTGTAAAGCTAGTGACAGCTTTGGGAAGAAGGTGTAATCTTCGGCTACATTAATTTTCAGAATTCTGAACTGCCAGGTTCATGTTTTAACATTTTTTACTGGTTTCTTTTGAGAACATTAAAAAGTTGACATATAAGCTTCTTTGTTCAGAGATTAAAACTTCTTTGAATTCCATAATTATTTCAACTTCTCAAGTTAAACATTCCTCAAAGTGCTATTATGACCCTGCTGATGCTGTAACGAGAGTGGCTGCTACCATTTCAGTTATTAGAATATTTGCTTGGCTGTGTTCTTGAAATTTACCAGATGTTAAACCTGATATTTTAAATTCGCTTCTGAAAAAACAATGTATTACTTCGGTCCTCACCTGCCGACATCCTTAAAATATTAGACCAAAGAGGTGGAAATTGATTCAGTTGGTTACTCAGATTTTTCAACCCTCCTTTCCAAAGCTCTGTAAAAAAAATTATCTTCGTTTCCGAAATACTCTTCCAGAAAGCAGAGTATACTATCTCAACATAGTTCTAAAAAGCAAATTTCAAAAAGCAGTGGCAAGGAAACTCAAAGAAAAGGTGAGCCTCAGAGAACAAAAGGGTTAGAGGTTGGCATAACGGTTAAAGTGTTTACCTCAAAGACACAAGGTATAGGGTTTGATTCTCACTTATGAAAGGGAACTTGGCAAGTCTTTAAAATGGCCCACAAGGACAATTAGCATAGTACCAACCTATGAACCTATAAAAGTCTGGATGACTATTTGCCTCTTCAATCTCCCTCTTCCAACTCTGGCACAGCCTTATAAACCCCTTTCTCAGTCTACGCCTCCATATTCAACTGTGGCATTAGATTATCCCAGATAACTGGATTCTATGACTTATCCAACAGGGGTACATATACCAGTGGAAATCCCTTCACCCTTTCAGGGACCACTCTCCATCCTGCAAAGCAGACATCCCAGTTTCCTCATATTTAAGAGTAAATGTTTCAAGGGTGATAAAACATTTGCCCTCAACTCAGATGTGCAAAGGTTTTGAATCAAAAAATTTTTTTTGCACCAGAGAGAGAGAGTAAGAGAGAGTAAGAGAGAGGGAACTGGGGGGGGGCGACAATCCTAAAACTCTCCTTTCTGAATCTTTTTGAAAAGATTCCAGTGTTTTGAATGTTATCCCTTCAAGCTCTGTTACCATGAAAGCTGCACAGTGATAGGAAAGGTAACACTGGACCTAAAAGATGCTGATCACCACATTCCAGTTTCTAAGGAATTCAGACTTCACATCAGTTCTCTCTTACCCTTTGGTCTATCCACTATGATAAGGGTATTTACAAAATGTCTGGCTCCAGTAGCTGCTCACTGCAGGCTTCAACATCTTCATCTATTTCCATATATGAATTGACTGTCTGATATTTGCAGACACCTTTTCTAGTTGCCAGGATTCCCTGACATGGGTCATGAAACTCATCCTCTGTCTGGGGTTTCAAATGAACTTGTAGAAATAAAATCTCTCATCTCTTCTTATGCACTTGCTTTTTCATGGAATGCCTTACTCAACCTTAGGAAGAGCTTTTCTTCCACTGGGAAAAAAAAAAAGAATGAGTTACTGTGGTGGGTATTTATCTTTCAACTTATGTCTGCCCTCTGCACTTCAGTCCCTGTTAGTCTGTCACAACAAATGCTTCAGACTTTGCTTGGGGAGTGGTTTTGAAAGGGGGGAAAAGTCCAAGGTCTGTGAAGCAACTAGGACAGACAAAAGCATATAAATGTCAAATAGATGATGGCAATTATCAATCCTTAGAAGGCCTTGAAATCATCCCCTCTCTCCAAGGCATCACAGACAATACCACAGTAATGTGATAAGTAAACAATCAAGGGTGTACTATATTTTAATCCTTTTGCAGACTTGCTTTGATTGGCTGGGAGGTAGAAATTCAACTCAGTTCAACTCTTCAGGCTTCATTCATCCTGTAAGAGTAAAACACTGCAGCAGAAAAGCTGAGCAAGACCATGACAGACCCTCTCAAAAAATTAATGGAAACTAGAACAGTGATCTAATACTGAACATCTGCAATAGTCATCCCACTCCACAAAGGGGAAGCACCACCAGACCGGGGTGACTATAGACTTATCAGTCTCAATGACCTTATATGTAAGGCAACAAATTTCATAAACAAGGACATAGTCTTCAAACCATAACCTCTCTCTTTAAGCTGGTGGACTTTTTTGAACAAGTACCTAAGACATTAGACTCAAACTGCTTCATATAGCATACTTGGACTAGCCAAAGCCTTGGATACCAGCATTGATAAATTAATCCAGTTAACTCAGTCACTCCTTAACAGCTCAGAAAAAGCTGCCTGCTTAATTCCACCATAGGAACAACAGTGCAGCCGGAGCTCATTTTCAGAAAATCCATTTGTAATACCATACAGAAAACAAAAGTTCATAACTCTTTAAATATAAGAGCTAGACTAAAAATGTAAACGCGCAAGTTATTCAGCAGGCATTGACCTTTCCAACAGTGTAAATGTTGATAGTGCATATCAAAGTCATTATTAAATATTTGGCAAGGAATGTTGATATTGTGCATATTTTTTACCTTTTTAGAAAAGCAAAGCACAATATCTTTGGCAATGCACCATGCAGACCCATACAATTTGAATTTAATTTGTTAATATGAATGTCAGCTTTAGAAGGATACCTTAACCATTACTGTGTGATGCTCCTTTCTTGCGATATTCACAGAAATATGATTAATATATTATTTCTCATTACTGGTAAATAAAAAAATATAATATCTCATCACTTGTAACAGATAGAACCTACATATCAGTATAGAAGTTGTGCATCTGAATGCCAGCTTCAAAATGATGCATCATTTGTGTGATCACCATGCTCCTTTGCAAAGCTATGGGCATAATAATGAGAAGCATTGGAAATGTATAATTTTCATAATCGTACAAGACTAAAACTGTGATATCTGTACATGTGTAAAGTGCACAGACACAGTTCTTTTACCATGTTGTAAGGAGTAACACTGTCTTCAAAATGAGGTATTACTTGGCACACTGACATGCTCCCTTGCAAAGATATTTACCAAAATATGAAAAAAAAATCAATTTCCATAACTTAAGTCCAAAACAAACTTTGATATCTGCACGTGTACCATGTTGGAACCAGCAATACTGTCTTCACAATGCGGTATTACTTGGCACATTCAGATGCTCCCTTGCAAAGTTATTTACCAAAATATGAAAAAAAAAATCATAATTTCCATAACGCAAGTCCAAAACAAACTTTGATATCTGCATATGAGTGCAATATACAGGCACTATTCTTTTACCATGTTAGAACTATCAATACCATTTTCAAAATGAGGAATTACTTAGCACATGGTGGTGCTGCGGTAGCGTTGTCGCCTCCCAGTAAGACGTCCTGTTCGATTCTCAGCTAGAGCGTCTTCTGTGTGGAGACGTGCGTGAATGGCGCATCTTCTGAAGGTTGTGCGTCAGGGCCGGCAACTCGGCACGTAAAAATCTACTGCCAATCATTAGCGGACCGGAGTTCCGCTGTGGCGACCCCTAACTGGGAAAAGCCGAAAGACACAACAACATTCAGATGCTCCCTTGCAAAGTTATTTACCAAAATATGAAAAAAAATCATAACTTCCATAACCTAAGTCCAAAACAAACTTTGATATCTGCATATGAGTACAACATACAGGCAGCATTCTTTTATCATGTTAGAAATATGAATACTGTTTTCAAAACGAGGTATTACTTAGCACATGCAGATGCTCCCTTGCAAAGTTATTTACCAAAATATGGAAAAAAAAAAACAATTTCCATAACCTAAGTCAGAAACAAACTTTGATATCTGCACATGTGTACAACATACAGGCACAACTCTTTTACCATGTTGGAACTATCACTACTGTCTTCAAAATGAGGTATTACTTGGCACACTGACATGCTCCCTTGCAAAGTTCGAACAAAACTTATATGTACATGTGTACAGCATTCAGAACCATTTGTTTTACCATGTAGACACATATGATTGTAAATATACACATTCTTGGTGTAGCCAACATACTGCTGAATGGGTACATGTAAAGACAAAAAGCAAAGTAAGGACCGCCACACCACTAATGAACCCAGGACAGGCATGGGACTTCAGTGGCAGGCAAGGCCATCTCTTCTGTCCAATAGCTGTACTAGCTACCCACTCCGACAGCAGATAACACTGCAGTCTCACAACCTCCTTCAGTGTCGCAGTCTGCCTTACCTATGCCTTTTCTCTTTACATGTGTCCATTCAGCAATGGACCTAAGGGATCAGTTTCTGTATTAGTAATCCCTTCCTGTAATCTAAACTCTACTCATGCCTGATAAAAACAGACTAAAAAAAGAAGAATTGCAGGATGGTCACTGACATATTATATTGTACGTGGTAGCACTCTCCTGAAACAGTTCTTCCTCAGCATCCTCATCAGCTCCTTACCACAGTTATTTGCCAAACTCAAGAGAAATTAATTTTACAAAACACATTTCATAATAGTGTTTTACTTACTATACTGGTCCTACTTGGTCATGGGTGTTTTCCATTCTTCTCACAAGCTGCATGTTAGCAATTCTGCATAGCTCTCCTCATGCCATTGTGTAGGTCGGTCAAGAACGCAATGCTCTCCTCAGTTAGGTGAATGCCATCACTTATGAACAGGTGAACATCTTCCGCGGTGATGCTGTCATGGCAGATTGTAGATCCACCAACTCTGTGCATCAAGCCATGCATGAACCCATTCTACAAACATCTGGCCTTGTGATGCTTTCCATATCTGTTCAGGAATTATATCAGACCACACAAAATGACAACGTGACCACCAGGTGTTAAAAAAATTCTGTGATTTGAAACCGTAGCCTTCTGAGTGGTTGACTGATGACATCATTCCCTCCAATGTGCAGTACAAGAATGTCAGGCTCAGGGTAGATGGAACACTTCTCTTCCAACAACTGCAGTAGTCCGCTCCAATGCATACCTCTTCTTGCAATCCGGTATACCTTCATACTGGGTGTGGGTGTGGGGAAGCTCAGGTTGTACCAGTTTTCAGTTTCGGAGGCATGGCTGGCAGCCCAGTGAGTGCAGGAATGGCCACATACCAAAAAATCCAAAGAAAATTGCACTAGGTCCACAAAGATTACTTGTAAAACAAACAATAGATCTGGGATGGCGTACAATAAAGCTCCACATACCCACACTCTCACTTGTCATTCTCCTGGTCGTGAAGCCACGTCAGTGTCAGAAGGTGGACAAACCTGCAGAGGAAAGAAAATGCTAACAGATTACTACTGATTACTACTGATATCTGACAGATGTATTGGAAGTAAACATATATATGTATATCATACGCATTACCTGGTTAGCCCATCCAAATCTTCCATCCTATCCACAGGGGCAGTATTCTTTGCATTAGGTACATAAGTGGTGATGACGCTTCAGAGGTACATACCTACTACCCGTGAAAACACCAAATTACACACAAGGACTGACAAGGGGGCACAGAAAAGACGCATGTAAAGACAAAAAACAGGTTAAGGACCGTCACTCCACTAATATGCAAAGGACAGCCAAGGGGCTCCAGATGTTGGTTATCTTAAGTGTCCTCTAGCTGTGCTGGCTGCCCACTCAGACTGCTGATACCACTATTGTCTCACAACCTCCTTCAGTGTCAGCAGTCTGACCTAAGGGATGAGGGACTGAAATAACTCACTAATTGCTGCCCTGACATTCATACATTTACTACCCTCACCTGCATACACTGACTATACCCGAAGGGAGGAAGACTGAGTGGAGAGCTACAACAAAGCAACATGTCAAAAGACAAAGACTGACCCAGGCTGTGTCTTTTTGCATGTGTCCTTTCCCAGAGGGAAACACTGCATCACAGTGTCACTCCCATGGCCATGCTTACCTGGGACTGCAGCACTAAGGGACTGAGCTGAAGAGTCTCCAAGCTTCCAACTGTGATCCAGGTGGATCACAAGATCCATGCTGGCTGGGTATCCTCCCCCGCGATGTATTCACCAACACAAGAGCAGGTAGCAAAGAACTGGATGCCCTCTCCAAAATGGATGAAAAGACAAGACGAAAACTGGTGAGGGAGGCTGCCAAGAGACCTACAGCAACATTGAAGGAGTTGCAGGAATTTCTGCCAAGTACTGGTTGTGTACTACGTGACAACAATTTCTTTATCTGATGTTGTCTGAGTATGCACAAGCACCAAAATGAAACAACTCCCCAGGGACCCCTTCCGCAATCTGTCGTACTATGCACAAGCACCAGAATGAAATATTTACATAGACCACCCCTTCAGCAGCCCTTCCAAGTATGCACAAAAACCAAAATGAGACATTCCCCCAATGACCCATTCTATAGTCTGTCCTACTAAGCACAAGCACCAGAATGCAAGATTTCCATCGATAAACCCTTCAGCAGCCCTTACAAATACATGCAACAAACAAACTGACATATTACCCCCATGACCCCTTTGGTAGTATGTCCAAGTATGCACAAGAACCAAAATGAAACATTCCCTGCAATGACCCCTTAGGTAGTATGTCCAAGTATGCACAAGAACCAAAATGAAACATTCCCTGCAATGACCCCTTCAGTAGTATGTGCAAGTATACAAGTACCAAAACGAAGCACTTGTCACAAAACCCCTTCAGTATTATGTCCAAGTATGCACAAGAACCAAAATGAAACATTCCACGAAATGACCCCTTCAGTACTATATACAAGTATACACGAGCACTAAAATGAAACATTTGCTACATGATCCCTTCAGTACATACCTCACAACCTCTGAACAAGAAATCTAGACAAAGCCATAACTAAAAGTGGGACAGAGAACCCAAAATAGGGACAATTTTTAAATATGCTGCTCTTACAAACTTAGAAAATAGAACAGGTTTTGCATTAGCATGACTTTTCAGAAGGGAATGAAGTCCAGAGATTTCCAGAGATGTATTCTCTATTTCCCACCCAGAAGATTCAAACCCTTGATTAGCTGTGCTGCTTTTCTCACCTCATTACACTTACACCTCATGCCACAGACATTGTCTGCTTTTCTTACAATAAGCTACTTCACTGACAACACTGTCTTTTCCTAGTCTAGTTGTGAGAAACTACATAACATAATTGTGCATTAAGATCCCAGGACTAGATGCCACTAAAGTTAAAAAGGTTGACCTACAGAAACAGATGCAGGTGAAAAAGATTCAGGAACATTCCACTCAACTGCCTTTACACGTAAGGAATTAACTAAACTAAGTAGTTCAAATCCAAACTTCTGAAGCATGTATCTTGTCTTTACAGATGTCATTTAAGGGTGATGGTTGCTTACGTTCCCACATCAAATGCTCTCTGTTTTATTCAATTGTGCAAAATTGGCATTGGACTCTTTTCATATCCTTTGGATTACTCCAACTGTGTGACTATGTAAAATGCTAGCAATTTTATAACAGTCAGTTCCATTCTGCCTTGTTTTGGCATCAGAATCCTGGTAGCTGAAGAATGAATGAGTATATTCTGAGTGCAGTAAAAAGCCAGAATTACTGAAGCACATTAATTCAAGATGGAATAGAACTGAGAGAGGTCTTTTTTTCACATATGTATTCTTGTTTTTAAACTGTCCACGAGTATTTTCAGCTACCAGAATTCTGACGCTAAAACAAGACAATAAACTAAAGAAGAAATTGGGTCGGGTAATAAACAAAGAGCGTCACCCTGGAACCGTAACCGGTTTGGAAGTGTTACAATCTTCACAAACTTCAGAAATCCTCAACTGGGGCACTTTAATGGATGAGGTAGCGCCCACGGAACTTGTTACCACATTCACGGACATTCCCTCCTTTAAAAACAACATTGTCTGTATCCTCTACGAGTTTTTCAACCTCTCTAAACACTGGACAGCTTCAAAATAAAAAAACGGCAGCTGTTTCATCTTGCTCATCAGCGGGGATTTTCCCAAATGCTTTAACTGACAACAGCAGCTCCTTTCAACAGTCTGAAACAGCTGTGAGGACACCCATAACGGCTCCACGACGTGCAGCACAAGCTGCTGCTTCTCTC
Organism: Protopterus annectens; assembly: GCF_019279795.1. Classification (NCBI taxonomy): domain Eukaryota; kingdom Metazoa; phylum Chordata; order Ceratodontiformes; family Protopteridae; genus Protopterus; species Protopterus annectens. The sequence continues at coordinate 881,148,382 of NC_056744.1, read as the reverse complement.
CCAGGCTTGGGAGGCCGGCAAACCAGTAACACATTAAATAACACTGACGGACCATTTCAATGGCCCCAAACAGCTGTTCAAGACACCGGAACAGCACAGCAAGCAAATGAACACATTTCTACAAGCCGTAAATACAGACAAAAACACTAACAGACCTTATGCAAGGCCTAAAATGAGAAGTTATGTACCTACCATAACGTTCCATGTTAGTTGTCTTCTCTCGCCTTCTTTCTTGCTTGATGGGTTCGGAGCCGATCCTCGGCTCCGACTCGGCACTTGCTAAGCTCGAGAGTCACTTTTACCAGCTCGAGGCAGCCCCATATCCCATGATGCAAGGCGGTAAGTACCCAGATCTCGTTTGTTATCTATAGGCAATAACACCTAGCATAAAAACTTCCCAGAAGGAAGAAAGAAAGGCAGAAAAACCTGAAGGATGGGTAAGGAAGACCAGAACTGTCTGGTCTTAAGAAGCATTCTTCCATGTAGGGAGAAAAAGGTCTGTCCAGGCCAGGGGGCAGGAGGGTGGGTCGCAAGAAAGAAGGCGAGAGAAGACAACTAACATGGAACGTTATGGTAGGTACATAACTTCTCAATGTTAAGTTGTCAATCTCGCCTTCATTCTTGCTTGATGGGACCGCGTCCCTAGCACCTCTATCCTGGGTGGCTCAATGGAACAGACACTTGAGAACTGTAGAGCCAAAACTTGCTCCATCCCTGGAGGCCAAATCCAATTTGTAATGAGAAACAAAGGTATGAGGAGTGGCCCAAGTGGCTGCTGCACAAATATGTCTAATGGAAGTCTAGCCTGAAAGGCTGTGGAAGTGGCTAAGCTTCTGGTTGAATGCGCTTTAGGTTTCAAGCACAGCTGTTTTCCCCCGAGCTGATAGATCTCAGAAATGACGGAAGAAAGCCATCTAGATAAGGTCACTTTGGAGACAGGAAGGCCTTTCTTGTTATCAGCATAAGAAAGAAAGAGCTGATCGGATTTCCTGAATTGTTTTGTTCTGTCCAAATAATATCTGAGTTGGCGATGAACATCAAGATAATGTAATTTCTGTTCCGATCTGTTTGAGTAATTAGGGAAAAATACAGGGAGGTCAATAGATTGGTTCAAATTATTTTTCAAGGCCACCTTAGGCAAAAAGGTTGGATTAGTTCTCAAGGATACCCTGTCTTTGTGGAAGATCAAATAAGGGGGACGAACAGAGAGAGCATGAAGTTCAGACACTCTCCTTGCTGAGGTAATAGCAACAAGGAAAAGTGTTTTCCATGAAAGAAATTTCAGGGAACATGAAACAGCTGGCTCGAAGGGAGGAAGAATCAAGGATGTCAGCACTAGATTTAGGTCCCATTGAGGAGGAGGACTCCTGACTGGAGGTTTCAGGAGAAAGATTCCTTTTAGAAAGGCTCTACAAAGCCTGTGGGACATAATGTTGTGATCTGTAAACCCAACATGAAAGTTTGAGATAGCAGCCAACTGAACTTTGACAGTGGAAGATGAAGAGCCCGCGTGAAAGATTTCTGCTAAGAAATCCAAGACTGCTTGAACAGGGGCAGTAAAAGGATCTATATTTTTAGCTCTTGTCCAACAAGAGAAGCGTTTCCATTTGCTGGTATAAATCCTTCTAGTAGAGGATTTTAGGGAAACCACTATGATATCCCTAACGGGATTAGAGATCATAGGAAGCCTGGCTAAGGAAGGAAGTGGAGCAGCCATGCTGTGAGGTTGAGAGAAGGGATAGACCGGTGCAGCTGACCCGATTGGTGAATCAGAAGGTCTGGCACTGGGTCCAGATGCCACGGCTGCACCAAAAGGTGACGATGGAGGAACGGGAACCAAATTTGTCAAGGCCAATAGGGAGCAAATGAGAATCATTTTGGCTCTCAAAACGGTGGCTTTCTGGAGTACTTGTGGAATCAGCGGAAATGGAGGAAAGGCATAAAGAAGTCCCTGGGGCCAATCCTGGGTTAGAGCGTCTCTGGGGGGATGGCCTGGCAGTGGGAAGAGAGAAAAGAAGTCTGGGCATTTGCTGTTTTGGGGAGTAGCAAAAAGATCGCAACATGGGCGGCCCCATTCTAGAAAAATCTCCTCCACTATAGATTGTTTGAGAGACCACTCGTGAGGCATGAGAATAGCTCTGCTCAACCTGTCCGCTAGAATGTTGGTTTTCCCAGGGATATGCGTTGCTACCAGAAACCGATGAGAGGAGATCGCCCATTGCCAAAGTCTGAGAGCTTCTCGACACAAGGGGTAGGACTTGGTTCCGCCCTGTTTGTTGATATACCATACTACAGACATGTTGTCTGTGTGAACTGCAATTGTTCCCAAGGGAAGAAAGTCGTTGAGGGCTTGCAACGTTAAAAGCACTGCTCTCATCTCTAGGACATTTATGTGCAGGTGGTATTCGAACGGTTGCCACGTCCCATGAACCATCCTGCCCTGATAATGACCCCCCCACCCGATCAGGGAGGCGTCCGTAGTGACAGTGGCTACCGGGGCCGGGGATACAAAGGGTCTGCCTTGGTGAATCTGAGGGGAAGTAATCCACCATGAAAGATGATTCTTGCAATTTTGTGTCACCAGGATTTGGTGACGCATTGGAAGTTGTTGGTAAGACCACTGAGTGAACAACATCCATTGAAGCAGACGCATGTAGAAGCGGGCCAGGGGAAGAAGGGTAATAGCCGCAGCCATGCGTCCCAACACCTTCAGAACCATTCTGGCTTGCACCCTTTTGTTGGCAAGGATGATCCTCACGTGACTTTGTATATCTGAGATTCTTTGGTCTGTGAGGGTTGCTGACACCCGAACAGTGTTTAAGTTTGCGCCTATGAAGGTAATAGACTGGCAGGGCAATAAGGAGGATTTTTCGTAGTTTATCAAAATTCCTAATTGAGTGCAGAGATTTAGTGTGTAATCCCTGGCTTGAAGAAGTTGATGCCTGGTGGTGGCTGAAAGGAGCCAGTCGTCGAGATACGGAAACACCTGGAATCCTTGACGTCTCAGGTGAGCCGTGACCACTGCCATACATTTGGTGAACACTCTGGGGGCTGTAGTGAGACCAAAGGGCAGGGCTCTGAATTGAAAATGACTGGACCCCAGCCGAAAGCGGAGAAATCTTCTGGAGCGTCTGTGAATTTTTATGTGATAGTACGCGTCCTGAAGATCTATTGAGCACATCCAGTTGTCCTTCTCTAGGAAGGGCAAAATTGACTGAAGTGTGACCATTCGAAATCTTGTCTTACTCACAGACTTGTTGAGTCCGCTGAGATCCAATATTGGTCTCCAGTCTCCCGTCTTTTTGGGGACCAAAAAGAATCTTGAGTAGATTCCGGGCTCTGAATGGTCTGTTGTAACTGGCTGAATGGCTCTTTTTTGTAGAAGCTTTAATACTTCTAACTCTGCAACTTCCCTTAGACCGGGTGGTACATCTGGAAGGGAATTTTTGTGAGAGAAAGGACTTTCTTCGAAAGGAATTTTGTAACCCTCGGATATAATCGACTGTACCCATCTGTCTTGAGAGAGGGAACGCCAGGCTTAGGGGTACAGCGATAGTCTTCCCCCGACTGCCTCCAAGGATGGACAGTCGGGCAACATCTCAGGGATGCTGGAAGGGCTTGTCAGAGAGAGGCTCTCTGCTTCCCTGGTTTTGTGGACCCCCTCTGCCTCTAGAGCGGCGTCTGTTATTATTACCCCCTCTGCCTCTAGGGGTAAATTGACCACGTGTATCCGGCGTGACTCCTTGGGATTTGCGGAACCACATCTTTCCACCCTTCTGTCCTTTGGGGTAAGGTCTAGAAGGGGTGGAAAAACGGACCCCTACGGCAGAAAGAGTCTTGCCGTCCTGTTCACACCTGGTCAATGTATCCTTCACTTGAGGGCCAAACAAAGCTGACCCATCAAAGGGAGAGTTTGTGAAGGACGCCTTAAAGGGATCTGCAAAATTACAGAGCCGCATCCAGGATTGACGTCTAAGAGCCACACCTGTACCCGCGGCTCTACTAGCTCCATCTGCTGCATATGATATCAGTCGCATGGAGGAGTTAGCTATAGAATTAAGGATTCCTAGCTGAGAAGCAATTTTCTCTTGAGCCCCTGCAGCTGTAGGATCTTGCACTACTTCACCTAGTTCCTTAAGGATGTCCCTTTGGAGTCTGGTGAAGTGACATAAGTAGTTCAGCGAGCGCATGGCAAAGGTCGCTGAGGAGAACATCCGCTTGCCATACCTATCCATGGTCCTGGAATCCTTATTAGGAGGATGGACTGGTACGGAAGGATCTGCAAAAGTTCCTTCTTAGTGGCAGCCGCCACCACCATGGCATCAACAGGGACACCTTTCGTAAGGAATAGCTTTTCCGAAGGGGCTGTAATAAATTTAGATGGCCTCCTAGGAACTGGCTCTACAGAGTCAGGAGCAGCCCAAGCCTTTCGAGCAATAACCTCCATAAGGGGGTCGAAAGGCGGAGACACCCAGGAGGTGGAGGGCCGAGATCCAAATGCCTCTAGGTATACCGACTCATCCTCAGAGGGATTTGTGGAGGGCCAGTTTCCCCTCTGTTTTAGGAGTTCTAGGATGTCTGAAAAGGAGACATCCTCAGAGGGGGATCTTGGGGATCCCTCCGACTCATCTAAGTCGGTATCTGAAGTGATAGACTCAGGGGAGTCTAGGTGTTTCCTCTTACAAGTCCTCTTGCGCGGAGGATCTCCTGACTGGTCAGGAGAATCCTCGGAAAAGGGGGTTATTCCCAGTGGGGAAACCTGAGGCAGTGGATCTCTAGGTCCGGGAGCAAGAGAGATGGAAGAGATATCGACAGGCACTGTAGAGGGAGGAGCTAAGGGAATAGACTGCTGGCTGAGCCCAGTGGCCAGCACACTCTTCATCACCTCGAAGGCCCCCCTCCCAGGGAGATCCGAGAGAACCCGTTCCGAAGAAACCGGGACTCCCGGGCCCACCGAAAGGGAAGGCTCCGAGGCAGATGTCGGAGCCGAGCTCACCAAGGCCGAGGCTCCAAGGGGAAGAGCGGGGTCGGACAAGGGTCCGATGCCACTCACCCCCTCGGAGGAGACCAGGGAAGCCCGACCACCGAATCCCTCCAAGGAAGGTCTCGAAGAGGAGATAAGAGTAGATGCCGAGGGTGCAGAAGGGGGTATCTGTCCCTCAGCCATAGCAGTAACTATCCCCGAAGACTCCAGCTCCAAACTCTGAGGTAGAGTCGAAGGAGGAACTTGAAGAGGGTGTGGACTAATAGTCGTCTGTTGAGACGGACTATGAAGCATCTGGGCCAGTGCCTGTGATTTCAACAATCTACTTACCACCCTCTCTAAATCATGGTCTGAAAGCCTGGACGACCTAGATGATCGGCTCCGATGGCTCTGCTCCGAAAGGAGAGGTGAGGCCGGAGCCGAAAGTATTGGTTCCAAGGAAGGGGACCTGGACCTCTTCCTCGAAGGAACCATCGGAGCCAAAGAAGCCACAGATCCAGACGGAGCCGATGACTTTTCGGCTCCGAATGAAAGTTTCGATGCATCGGCTCCAGCCGGAGCCGATACAGACATAACAGTAACGGTGTCGGCGCCGACACCGAAGCCTGAGCCACATGGTGGTCGGAGCCAGTCGGAGCAGACACCAAAGTGACCATAGCAGTATCAGCACCGATAGCCATCAGTGCTGAAGATTTTGGCAAGACAGAATCGGCTCCAGCCGGAGCAGATTTCGACTCCGAAAGAATCGGAGCCGAGGCCACCGGCTTAGATACAGAAGCCTGGGCCTTGGAAGACTTAGAAGTCTTGCTCGGAGCTGATTTGGCCGGAGAGCCCTCCGGTTTAAGGAGACCCCTTAAAATCAACTTATTTCTCCTCTCATGCAGGACTTGCTGGCTAAAGGAGTGACAAATTGCACAGGAGTCCTGCAGGTGGAGAGGTCCTAGGCAATATAAGCAAGAAGTGTGACCGTCTGTCAGAGACATCTTCTGACAGCACGAGTCACACTTCTTAAAGCCTGAGACCCTTTGCTCTTTGGACATGGTTGTACACAAAACAGTACACACACACAGTCCCAATCAGATAACTAAAGATTATCTATTAAACAATAATTAACCTCTCACACACACACCCTAACAGGGGGGGGGGGGAATGGGAGGGAATGAAGGTCTGACTAAAAAGAAGAGGAAGGAAAAATAATTTTAGTCAGAAAAGGGCTTACAATTAAGTAAAAATGAAAGTACTCTAAAGAAAAGTGAATATTATTAAAATTTAGGGGCAACTAGTAGTTTAAAACTAACACTTAACAGGAGCTGGCAAAAGGAGGACCTCATCAGCGAAGCGGCAAACGAGATCTGGGTACTTACCGCCTTGCATCATGGGATATGGGGCTGCCTCGAGCTGGTAAAAGTGACTCTCGAGCTTAGCAAGTGCAGAGTCAGAGCCGAGGATCGGCTCCGAACCCATCAAGCAAGAATGAAGGCGAGATTGACAACTTAACATCAGATGTTAACACCCTTGTCAGCCCTCAGCATCGCTTGGAATACACCTCAGACCAATTTACAAGCTGGGAAGCCCAACAAACCACATTTACATTTAAAAACACAAATGGAACTTCTGAATGGGCCAAGACAGTACAAACCACTCCAGAAACAGTGAAAGCACAGACCCCTTCAACTTCTGCTCACTTTCCAGGTTGGAGAAGCCGGCACCCTGCTCCTCCAACTTCTACCACACTTGAAGCCTCTGCAAGAGCTAATTCTCTACCCAGCTATGCCTCTGTGATGAATATAGCTACAAGACGGCTTACAGACAAGCCATAGATTAAAATTAAGACACTAAACAATGCTCCTCTCATTTTCCATTTACCTACACTCTGGTGGGATAGGCAGAAAAGACCCAATCGGACACAGCACTTCAGAGCACATTTTAAAAACTAACATAAGCCGATAAAACAATTCTGCAGTATTACTTACCTAATAATCTGTGCTAGGAAAGAAAATCGTAGCAGACGATCAAACCCACCACAGGTGCTGCACTTGGCCTAATGGTTAAGGTGTTTGCCTTACAAACACAAAATATAGGGTTTGAATCTCACAGGGGATAACTGGCTAGGCTTAAAATGGCTCGCAAGAGCAGTTAGCCTAGTACTAACCTATGAACCTATAACCTATGAACCTATTTAACGTGTCCAAATGCAGATTCTGTAGGCTGAAATACTGGGGAAAACAGGTATCTGGCGCAACAAAAAAATAGAGGGATCCAATAGCAATACAAGTGAAATCTTGCAATGTTAATCAAAAAAGAAGGGAATACCTACTGCTGGAACCCACTATTTATTGCTAAAAAACAATGGAAACAGCTCTGGGGGTGGCGGTGTTATGCAAGTGGGGGCTTGGATTTCCCTACTCTGATTGGCTGCCACCACTTGCTTCAGGAAATGCAGACAGAATAGCCTTGCTGTCAGCGGAGGAAAACACAGTACATGCTAAATCAATTTACTCAAAGTATTTCAATACAAACTTATGCTTACTGCGATGTGAAAGCTAAGTTGAGAAAGCAACTGACAAAGTTTAGTTACTTTCTCAACTTACTTTTCACATTAAAGGACTGAAATAGGAACGAGAAGTTACTTGCGTCTGTGGAAGGCACTCGGGGGTAACGTCATGAAATTACAAATGTCTCATAGCAAGTTTGGGTGCAAGCACAGAGGCGCTATGAGACGTTAGTCGGGGTTAATGAGTTAAATGTAAGCCCATGTTACCTGCTGCATAGCAAATTGGCTCACAGACAACCCGATCTGACAGCACTGCAGGCACATACTCAACTAAAAAAAGAAGTTATGTCTTACCATAACATTCCATATTCCATCTATGTTGTCAATCTTCACCAATCCTTCACAATGGGTTCAGCTCCAAACCTCGGAACAGAGATGGACGTTTACTTCAGCTCGCACCCTCTAAACTATCGAGCCAGGCTCTACCCATAATGCTCCTCACAGAGATTACCTCGGATCAAGTTTGCCAAGGAAGGGCAGTCAGACGTGAAAGGTCAGGAATACATGATAGACTAACTGAGGCCAAATATGAGTTCTTAAAGGAAAGCTAGCCAAGGGCTAAATTTGGTCTACTAAGAGTCTCAGGATGGGGGAACAGAGGGAGGGGATGTCAAGGATTGGTGAAGATCGACAACACAGATGAAACGTTATGGTGATGTCAATCTTCACTTAATCCTTGGCAGTGGGACAGAGTCCCCAGACACTTTAGTCTCCAGAGGTCTTACGGAAGACTATTCCTAAGCACCATTGAGCCAAAGCAGGCTTGTCCCCTTGAGACCTAATCCAATTTGTAATGAGTGATAAAAGTATGATGAGAATACCAAGTGGCTGCTGCACAAATGTCGTCTAAAGAAGCTCTGGCATGAAAGACTGCAGAAGTAGCTAATGTTCTTGTATAATGGGCTTTAACTGTTTATGGGAGAGTCCTTTACAATGATAAATGAATGGGATGCAGTTTCTAAGCCACTTGGCCAAGGTAACTTTAGAAACTGGGTTACCTAGGAGAGAAGAAAACGCCACAAAAAGTTGGTTTGATTTTCTAAACACTTTAGTCCTGTGAAGATAAAGAAGTTGTCTGTGCATGTGAAGTAAATATAGAGCATATTCTCCCTTGTTTGAAAAATTTGGGAAAAAAGACTGGTAGCTGTAGAGTCTGATATTAGTCTCAGATACAGCCTTGGACAGAAAGGAAAGAGTAGTTTGAAGCGCAACTCTGTCCTTATGAAAAAGGAAGTATGGAGCTTTGCATGATAGGGCCTAAAGTTCTGAGACTCTTCTGGCAGAAATGATAGTCACCAAAAATAAGGTTTTCTAAGACAGATATTTTAAGACACAAGTTGCTGATGGTTCATAGGGGTTCCTAGTCGGGTCCTAAAGAACCATAGTTAAAACCCAAGGGGGAATAGGTTCTTTAAACGGAGGTCTTAGCATTAGAAGACCTTTTAGAAATGCTTTACATAATTTGTGTGACATCAGAGGGGCAGCTTATAGTCCTATATTGAAGTCTGAAATTGCCGCTAGGTGCACTTCAATTGCTGAAGCAGAGGAACCTGAATGGTAAAGTGAAGACAGAAAATCTAATACTTTGCGGATAGGGCTGGAATAAGGATCAATCTCATTACCAAGAGCCCATCTAGCAAATTTCTCCCATTTACTTTGGTATAACCTCCCTGCAGACAATTTGTGATGAGTGATAACTTGTCGGACCAGTGAGGAAAAAGGATGCCCAGCAATCATGGGAATTGGAGAAGCCATGCAGTGAGCTTGAGGTTTTGGAGAGTCGGATGCACCATGCCCTCCAGGTGAGACAGCTGATTTGGAACTGGGTCCAGAATCCATGGTTTACGAATTAAATGAGGCCATAGGAAAGGAAACAAAACTTTTCGAGGTCATAGGGGGGCAATGAGAATTAGTGAATTTTCTGTCCTTTTGGCTTTCTTCAGCAAGTGTGAAATGAGAGGAATTGGGGGAAAGGCATAAGGCAGGCTGGGAGGCCAATCGTGGATAAGAGCCTCTCAGGGCGACTCCCCCTGGGGAAGAATCGGGGTAAAGTAACGTCAGCACTTGTTATTTAGAGGAGAGGCAAAAAAGTTGTAGCAAGTTTGGCCCCAGTGGTGAAAATTAGAAGTTATGTACTCACCATAACGTTCCATCTGAGTAGGTGTATTCATTTGTCTGCAACCTGTGGGTTATGGATCCGATATCGGATCCGAACCGGCATGGTTTTCCAGCTATGGATCCAAGCTCTCAGCTCCTCCCCTCACCCATAATGCCCTGCTCTACCCTCATGACCTCAGATCGAGTTTGCCAACAGCAAGAACACCCTGAAAAGGGTAACAGATAATATGCAGGAAACTGAAAGGCCAGGGGGATAGGAGGGCGGGATGGTTGCAGACAAATGAATACACCTACTCAGATGGAACGTTATGGTGAGTACATAACTTCTAAATCTGAAGTAGGAGATTCATTTGTCTGCAACCTGTGGGACAGAGTCCCCAGCTACCTGAATCTTGGGCGCCATCATGGAAGGATATTCCGAGCACCGGAGCCAAATGATGCTCTACCACTAGATGCAAGATCCAACTTATAGTGGGAAATAAAAGTATGAGATGAAGCCCATGTGGCTGCTGCACAAATATCATCTAGAGGAATCCTAGCCTTGAAGGCTGCCGAGGTAGATACTGACCGGGTTGAATGGGCATGTACACCCTCCGGTGCGGGCCTTCCTGAAGCTTGATAAGCCAATAAGATGCACTGTGAAATCCAGCGAGACAGAGAAACTTTAGAAATTGGCTTGCCCAAATTAAATTTAGCAAAGGAAATAAACAACTGGTCGGATTGCCTATGACCAGCCGTTCTGTTTAGATAAAATCTAAGTTGCCTGTGGACATCTAATGAGTGAAGCTTGTATTCACCTTTGTTTTCATATTTAGGGAAGAAAACAGGGAGGTTAATGGACTGATTAATGTTTGCTTCAGAAGCAACTTTAGGAAGAAAGGACGGGTTGGTCCTGAGGTAAACACGGTCCGGATGAAATACCAAGTAAGGAGGTTTAGCTGATAATGCTTGAAGCTCTGAAACTCTCTTGGCCGATGTAATGGCTACCAAAAAGGCTGTCTTGTAAGACAAGAATTTGAGATTCACCGTAGCCGCTGGTTCGAAAGGGGGGGCAGTCAAGGCCTGGAGAACCAAAGAGAGGTCCCATGGAGGAACCACTTGTTTTACAGGGGGCCTGAGAAGAAAAGTACCTTTAAGGAAAATTTTACACAACTTGGCTGACATAAGAGGATTAGAGTCATGTCCAATGTGATAATGAGAAATTGCCGCCAGTTGTACTTTGACTGTGGAACTGCTGGCACCATCGTTAAAAAGAGTGGTTAGAAAGTCAAGCACTAAGGGGAGAAGAACCGTGAAGGGATTCAGGCCTTGCCGCTCCGCCCACAAAGAAAACCGTTTCCACTTGCTGCGGTAGACTTTCCTAGTGGACGGTTTATGAGCTGCCACCAGTATTGCCTTAACAGGTGACGAAATACCAGGAGTCCTAATCAAGAGTGGAACTGGAGCAGCCAAGCGGTCAGCTTCAGGTTGTCCAGGTTCGGAGGAGGTATGCAGGATGGATGGGATATCAGATCCGGAATGGGATCTAGAATCCAAGGAGGATTCACCGAGTGAGACCTTAGAAAGGGGAACCAGATCTGTCGAGGCCAGAACGGAGCAATGAGAATCATTCTGCAACCCACCCGAGAGGCTTTCTGAAGAACTTGGAGCATCAGAGGCAAGGGTGGATAAGCGTAAAGAAGACCGGGTGGCCAAGCATGCACCAGAGCGTCTCTTGGAGAACCTCCTGGAGGGTATCAGAGCGAAAAACTGTCGCACTTGGTGTTTGAGGGAGAGGCAAAAGATCGCATGAAGGAGTTCCCCACCGTGCGAATATGCGTTCCGCTACTTGAAAATTGAGAGACCACTCGTAAGGGGTCAGAATGGTGCGACTGAGCTTGTCCGCTAGGATGTTGGACCGACCCGGAATGCGTTGCTATTAGAAAGCGGTTGGTGGAGATTGCCCATTCCCAAACTCTCATGGCTTCGTCAAAGGGGGTAAGACCTTGTTCCCCCTTGCTTGTTGATGTACCAGACCACAGACATGTTGTCCGATTGAATCGCAATTGTTCCCAAGGGAAGAAAGTCCTGAAGTGCTAGCAACGCTAAGAGCACTGCTCTCATCTCTAGAACGTTGATATGCAGTGAGGTCTCTGTATCGTTCCACGTGCCTTGGACGGTCCGGCCCGCAAAATGCCCCCCCCACCCGAGGCGGGAGGCGTCCGTGGTCACCGTGGCGAGGGGGGGAGAAGGACAAAATGGGCGGCCTCCGTGGAGATCTGGAGAGTGAAGCCACCACAGGAGGGACCACTTGCAAGCCTTGCTGATCGCAATGGGATGATGCATAGGGAGAGCAAGGTATGACCACTGTACTAAGAGAGTCCACTGGAGGATGCATATTGAGCCTGGCAAGAGGAGAAGTGCTATAGCAGGCGCCATGGACCCTAGAGCCCTCAGGACCAACTCCTGAACAGAACTTGAGTGGAGAATGGCCCGCACCAGGAGCAGCAGATTTAGAACTGTGTCCGCAGTGAGGAAGGGTCGTAACGTCCTTGTGTCTAGGCTGGCCCCTATGAAATCTAGGAGGTGTGTGGGCCAGGTTGGATTTCTTTGTATTTATTGTAATGCCCAGAAAGGGAGCAAGATGGAGAAAGGAGTCTCGCGCCAATAATAGTAGATGCCTTGTTGGGGCGGTAAGAAGCCAGTCGTCCAGGTAGGGAAAGACCTGCACCCCCTGAAGCCTCAGTTGGGCCGCTACCACCGCTAATACTTTGGAGAACACCCTGGGGACTGTGGTGAGACCAAAGGGAAGGACCCGGAACTGGTAGTGACTGGCTCCCAGCCGAGCGGAGGAACCTCCTGGAGCGCCTGTCCATCAGGATGTGGTAGTACGCATCTTTGAGGTCTATAGAGCACATCCAGTGATTTTCTCCCAGAAGGGGGAGAATAGACTGCAGAGTGACCATTCGGAATTTTTCCTTGGAAACTGCCAGATTCAAGAGAGAAAGGTCTAGAATTGGTCTTAGTTCCCCCGTCTTCTTTGGCACTAAAAAGAACCTGGAGTAGAACCCTGATCCGATCTGGTCTGGGGGGACGGGCTGGATGGCTCTTTTCTTTAGCAGATGGCCAATTTCTGCCAAAGCGGCCTCCCGCTTGACCGGGTGGAACGTCTGGGAGGGACTTCAACTTTGGAAAGTGAAGAAAAGGGATGCGGTATCCTCTGGATATGATTTGGAGAACCCAGCGGTCTGATGTTATGGACTCCCATGCCACTAGGTGCCCCGAAAAACGTCCCCCGACTGCCTCCAGAGTGGAGCAGCCGGGCAACCCCTCAGGGTTGCTGCGCGGGCCGTTCAGAGAAAGGTTCTCTGGACCCGAAGTTTATGGGAGCCCCTCTGCCTCTAGGGCGGCGTCCTCCCTGTCCTCCTCTGCCACGGAAGGACTGGTTGTCCGGAGCAGGCTGGGACTGCTGCGACTTCGAACCACATCTTCTTCTGACCCTTTTGGTTCCTAGAGTAGGGCCTCTGGGGTGCAGAGAAGCGGATTCGACGGCAGACAGCGTCTTCCGTCCTTCTCGCTCTGGGTCAAGGTTTCGACGGTTTTGCCAAAGAGGGCAGAACCATCGAAGGGGCGTTCATAAGCGGCGCTTTGAAGGGCTCAGAAAAATCGCAGTGACGGAGCCAGGCCTGATGTCTAGTGACTAGGCCTGCCCCTGCGGCTCTAGCGGCGCCTTCCGTAGCGTGGGAGAGTAGCCGCATAGAGGTATTAGTAACTGATCTAAGAGTGGCCATGCGGGTGGAGTGCAGAACCCTGTCCTCCTCCGACATGGACTCTGGGGGAGAAGCAGCGTATTCTTTAATGAGATCTCGCTGCATCCTAATGGCGTGTGCCAGGTAGTTCAGCCCTTACCGAGAAGGTCGCTGAACTAAACATCCGCTTCCCAAGCGGTCCATCATCCGAGACTCCTTGCTCGGGGATGGACTGAGGACTCTCCTGAGCAAGTTCCCTCTTGGTGGCCGCCGGCGTCAACATGGCATCTACCGGAGGCCCCTTACTCCAATGGGCACGGTCGGGCGGTGGGCTGAGGATCCTATCGGGCCTCTTAGGAATTGGCTCCTCGGTGTCCGGTTCCTTCCACGCCCTGGTGGTAATGAGGTCCACCAGGGGGTCGGCAGGAGGGATACCCAAGAGGTAGACGGGCCCGCTTCAAATGCCTCCAAGAACACGGACTCGTCCGAGGAAGACTTGGGGCAGACCACCCCCCCTTATACGGAGCATTTCCATGATGTCTCCAAATGAGACATCCTCGGGGGGTGACCGTGGGGAGCCTTCCCCTTCCTCCAAGTCCGTGCCTTCCGTGAGAGACTCGGGAGTCAATGTGCCTCCTTTTGCACGTATGCTTGCGTGGTACATCCTCTGGGGGCTGTCAGAGGACTCCTCGCAAGCAGAAACTTGTTCCATTGGAGCAGCTTGGGGCACAGAAGCGGGCTGTCCCAAGGGCCGGATGGTGGAAGCCTGGCCCAGTGCAGGGGGAGCGGCGGGCGAAACAAGTGCGGGGTCCGGAGATCCACAAGAGGGCCCTCTCTAGTACATCAAAAGCCGAAGGAGCCGAGCCCGACCAAAGGATCCGACAATCGGCTCCCCCTCGGATCCGAAGAGTGGATCGGAGCCGGCGCCGAAGCGCTCGGATCCGAAGGGACAGTGCGCTCCGACAGACAGCGCCGAAGGAGCACTGATCCCCGGATCCGAGGCTCGGATCCAGGCTCCGAGGTCGGATCCGATGCACTCGAGGGCAGGGTCGGATCCGGTACTATCGGCGCCGACCCACCCGGCTCCGAAGCTGCTCGGCTCCAGCTGCTCCAAACCCGGATAGCGGGCCGGAGAAGGAGCAATCGGTTTGAAAAGGGTGTTGGGCTCCCCCCCAGAGGGGGGGGGAGGCAAGAGCACTCCCATCTGCATCTGGGCCTGGATGAACCTTCTCATCATCCGGTCCAGATCAGCATCCGAAAGGCTATGTGGATCTCGGCGAGGCTACCGAGGTAGGCCTGGAGTGCCTCCTCGATAGCCTCAGCGGATCGGGTCTCCTCCTCCTCAGGTCCCGTGAAAACACACTGGAGACCGGGGCGAGAAGGAGGAGACCGAGCACGATGGAGCCGACAGGAGCCGGGAGAAGCCAGCTTGGCTGGCGGGGCGAAACAGAGGTCTCGGCCCGCCGCTTATGGTGCTTCTCCCTCCGGTCCTTTCTAGCATCCTCTCCTCCGAACCAGAAGCGGGAGGTTGAGTCCCAGGAGGAGGAGGGTGCGCAGAGGGATAACCGTAGGCACAGTTACTCGAGGAGCGGAGGCGGAGCCGAGTTCGGGTAAAGCCCGCCAGAACAAGCTTGGACCTCCGCTCCTTCAATGCCCTGGGGTTGAACCCTGCACAAATGGAACAACCAGATGCGAGGTGTTCAACCCCCAGGCATCTAACACACCGAGTGTGGCCATCAGCTGGGGAAAGCTTATGGCCACACTCGGAGCATTTAGAGAAGATAGATTTGGGTTGGTCTGCCCTCCCAATCTAACACAGAAGTTACTAAAACTAAAAGTAACTAAACAACAAAAATACACTCACAGGCCCAACACACACACACTACGCCAACAGCGAGGGGAGGGATAAAACTTTTAGATTAACTCTAAAAAGTAAATATATCAAAGGAGGAACCTACACTTTCACACAAAAAATCAATAACAACTTTAAAATTCTGAAATTTAACACTTAAACTAGCACTTAGCTTGAGAGCTTGAGAAACAAATCCAGTCACCATGCGCGGCAAACGAGATCTGAGGTCATGAGGGTAGAGCAGGGCATTATGGGTGAGGGGAGGAGCTGACCGCTTGGATCCATAGCTGGAAAACCATGCCGGTTCGGATCTGATATCGGATCCATAACCCACAGGTTGCAGACAAATGAATCTCCTACTTCAGATATGTTGTTCACCACTGTTAGATTGAGAGAACACTCATGAGGCAAGAGAATAGTTCTGCTCAATTTGTCCGCTATCACGTTGGGAGCTCCCTGGAATGTGTTTTGCTGTGAGAAAGCTGTTGGAAGAAATTATCACTGCCAAACTCTGAGTGCTTCTTGACACAATGGGTAAGATTTGGTTCCTCCTCATTTATGTACCAGACTCCTGACATGTCTGCCTGAATCGTTACTGTTCCTAGAGGGAGGACATCTTGGAATGCTTGCAATGCTAACAGCACCACCCTCATCTCTAGTACAACTGTTGTGCAAGTTGGCCTCCAATTGGGACCATGTGCCTTGGACTGTCCTTCCCAGATAATGCCCCCCCCACCCTGTCTGGGAAGCATCTGTGGTCACTGTAGTTTGGGGAAGAATGAGAGGACAACCCACGAGAACCTGGCTGGAGTGTAGCCACCACAACAGATCATGCTTGCAATGACTGGTAATCAGAATTGGCTGAGACACTGGCTGATGTATGAGAGACGACTGGGACGCTAGCAGCCATTGCAATATCCATATGTGATACCATGCCAAAGGAACTAGAGTGATTGCTGCTGCTGCCATGGAGCCTAATGTTTGAAAAACTAATTTTGCTGGGACCGTGCTGATGCACAGTAATTGACCGACCTGAGATCTTATAAATTGTAGCCTTTCTGGAGGGAGAGATGCAGTTCCTGAGACAGTGTGAGCGAGCTCCAATAAACTGCAGTTGTTGAATGGGTTGAAGTTTATAGTTATTTCTAGGGATGTAGAGAGAGATATGGTGTAATCTTGTGCCCATTCTAACTGATGCCTGATGGCAGCGGTGAGGAGCCATGTGTCGAGATATGGAAATACGTGAAAAGTACAGTTGTGTACACTTACCATAAATGTAGATGTTCGAGTGTATTCACTGTTGCATTACATTTGGGTAATCCTGCTGGCAGGTTGCCATCAGCCGGCCTGAATATCAAAATCTTGGGTCCTGCGTTGGCCGCTGTCGCCCATTCCCTGTAGTCAGGGGTATAAAAGAAGCAGCCAATGCCATTTTATTCAGTTTTTCTTGCCCCAGATGTCAGGTGCCTCCAAAAAAGGGTAGCCACACTTTATATATATATATATATATATATATATATATATTCATAAATACACCAATATAAATTTTACCTTCATCTATAAGCAAATCCACCACATAGGTAGTATAAATCAGAGAAGGACAAATAAGATCCAAAAGAAAAAAGGGGGAAGGCAGGTGGGTAACCTGGACTGCAACAGTGAATACACTCGAACATCTACATTTATGGTAAGTGTACACAACTGCATTATGTTCTTCATGTTTCATTGTTGCAGTCATTACATTTGGGTAGAGTCCCAAAGCTATAGTTGGGAGGCTGGAACTAGACAGCAGTAGGAGCGGCTATGAGGCCCTGTGGCAAAGCCTGCCCTGGATTTAGAGTAGAGTGGCAGATGATAATGCTTTGTGAAGGTGTGCACTGAACTCCAAGTGGCTACCTATAAAATGTCTCTGGTTGGTAACTCCCCTGAGAAAGGCTGCTGAGGTGGCTGCAGCTCTGGTGGAATGAGGCCTAATGCCCTTAGGCACTGGTTTGCCATGGTGTAAGGAGCAGAAACGAATGCAGTGGCCTAACCACTTAGAAATAGTTTGCTTTGAGATAGGCTTTCCTTCAGATCCTGCAGCATATACCACTAGTAATTGCTCTGTCTTCCTGAAAGCTTTGGTTCTGTCCAAGTAGAATCTAAGCTGCCTGTGTATGTCCAAAGAATGCAGAATTTTCTACCCTTTGTTCTGTGGATTTGGGTAAAAGGTTGGCAGATGGATGGCTTGGATAAGAGCCACACTGGACACTACTTTAGGCATAAATGTTGGGTTTGTCCTCAGGGAGACCCTGTCTGGATGAAAAATGATGAAAGGTTCCACAGCCATGAACGCCTGTAGCTCTGAAACTCGTCTTGCAGAAGTAATTGCTAAGAGCAGAGCTGTTTTCCAATATAAAAACTTCATATCAGCAGTAGCAGCTGGTTCAAAAGGAGGCAGTGTGAGTTTTTCCAAGACATAGTTGAGGTCCCATGCAGGTTATTGGTAGTCTCCTTGGGGGCCTTAAATTTTTGGCTCCTCTGAGTACTGCCTTAATAAAGGGTGAGAAAAAAGTGGTGGCTCTGTATTGTAATGCACCGAAATGGCAGAGGCATGAATTTTAATTGATGAAAAAGATAGGCCTTTCTCCAGCATCTCAGTTAAGTATTGCAAAATCTGAGGAATGTTTGGTACCACTGTATCAGTTCTTTGTGCCTGGATCCAGGCACAAAATCTCTTCCATTTTCCAGCATAAGATTTTCTAGTACTAGGCCTTCTGGCTTCCAGAATGATATCCATCACTGCTTTGCTGAGTGGTGTTTTTCGTATGACTACATTATCCGCCATGCTGCCAAGTTTAATGTCCTGAGTTGGCTGTGCAGGATCTGATTGTTCTGCTGGGACAGTAGTTGAGGTATTTGAGGTAAGGTCCAAGCTGGGTACAGAGATAAGTTCCTTAGTATTGGATACCAGTACTGGCGTGGGCAATCAGTATCATCTTTGGCTTCTCCTGTCTGACCTTTAGGAGCACCTTGGGGAGGAGAGGCAGTGGAGGAAAGGCATATACTGATAGTTTTTTTCCAGCTGAAGGACAGGGCGTCCATTTTCCATGCTTGTCTGTGATAAGTTCTTGTGCAGAATCTTTTTAGTTGGTAAATGAGAGGGGAGGCAAATAGATCTATGTCCAGGCATCCTCATTTCCTTGTTATCATGCTGAAGACTTGTGGATCCAGCTTCCACTTGTGGGGACCAATGAGGTTTCTGCTTAGTTCATCTGCCAGAGTATTTTCCTTTCCTGGCAGGAATTGTGCCTGCAGATGTAGTTGGTAAGTCAAAGCTGTGTCCCACAAGGTTATGGCCAGTCTGCAAAGGGGGTAAGAATGTGTGCCCCCCTGCTTGTTTATATACCACATGACTGTGGTGTTGTCTGTCTATCAGTAGTTGTCCCGGTTGAAGAAAGTCCTTGAAGGCTGTCAGTGCATTTTGAACAGCTAACATCTCTTTTTGATTTACATGTAGATGCATTTGGTTTGAGAACCATGTGCCCTGAATGCATCTTCCTGCCATGTGGGCTCCCCAGGCATAGTCTGATGCATCTGTTGTTAGTGTCTGCCTGGCTGGAGGTAGTGTGAATGGCTGTCCCTTGTTCTGGTGACAAGCCTTTGCCCACCATCGAAACTCCTGTTGCAGGCAGGGAATGAGAGTAATGACTGTTTCTAGGCTGTGGCAATGTTGGGTCCAAACACTTTTTAGGTAACACTGAAGTTTCCTCATATGCAGTCTTGCATATGGAATTAGTAGGATGCAGGAGGCCATGAAGTCCAAAGCCTGCAGAATTTTTCTTGCAGATAACTGGGCCTTTGTTGCCAACAGGTAGTCAGTTGCCTTTGTTTGTCTGGCGTGAGATAAGCCATCTGGGCAGTTGTATTCAAGCTTGGACCCAGGAATATTCTCTCTTGTGAGGGTACTAGTCTTGATTTCTTTTTGTTGACTGTGTACCCTAGGCATGTTAGAAGTCTTTTTACAAACGCCAGATGTTGAAGTAGAATGTCCTTGTTCTCTGTTTGAATGAGACAGTCGTCCAAGTAAGGATATATTTGTATTCCTCTTTGTCTGCAGAATGCAATTACAGGTGCCAGGCACTTTGTAAAGACCCTGGGCGCAGTAGATAAGCCAAAGGGCAGTGCAGGAATTGGTAATGCATTGAACCAGCCTTGAATCTTAGGTATCTTCTGCATGATTGTCTGATTGGAACATGCAGGTATGTCTCTTTTAGGTCTAAAGTCATAAGCCAAGCATTCTTGCCCAGCATGGGCAAAAGCTGCTGCAAAGTCAACATTTTGAATTTTGGAATTTCCAGGAAAGTGTTCAGAATACATAGGTCCAGTATCGGCCTCCAGGCCTTGCCCTTTCTGGGTACCAAGAACAGTCGAGTAAAATCCTTGTCCCTGCTCTTGCTCTGGTACTTGTTGAATGGCCCCCATGTCTATGAGGGATAAGACTTGTTTTTGTGCCTCTGCCCACTGATTTTTTGGCAGATCTGGCCAGCCGTTTGCCTTTGGCAGAGTATGGAAAAGGAACTTGTAGCCTTGTGACACTATGTTTAGAACCCACTTGTCCTGGGTTATGATGTGCCAATTTTGAGCAAAAAGTGCTAATTTTCCCCCTAAGGGTGCTGCCAGAAGGTAAGTGCTTGGTGCTGGCAGGGGGAAGTCACTGGGACTGTTTTCTGTACGTTTGTGATCTATCTTCTCCAGCTTTGGTGGTAGAAGCCCCCCATTGCTTGGGCCTATTAGAACCTTGTGCCTGGGATCTGCCCCTAGGGCATCTGGATCTGCCCCTTTGAGATCTGTCTGACACAGGAAATGACCAATTTTTTGTAGGCCAGTGTCTACTAAACCTAGGTGGCTGTACTTGTAAAAAATCTTTGACAGTTTGCATAGATTTAGCTTTGACCTCCATTTTCTTTAACACCTCTTCTGCCTTAACACCAAACAAAGTATCATGCTGTAAAGGTGCATCTAGTAATTTTACTTTAACATGATCAGGCAGGTTTTGTTGCTTTAACCAAGCATGCCTCCTAATTACAAGAACTCGTAACTGCGGCCCTGCAGGAGGCCTCCAAAGAATCAAAACCACATTGCAAAGTATGTTTTCCAACCTGTTCTGCTGCATGCAATAAATCCTGCATTTCCTTGTTTTCTGCACATTCAGAATTTAACAACATTTTCTGTTTAAGCAATCCCATGACATGTTGCTGATACTTAAGCATATGAAATTGACAGTTTAAGGCCCTGATAGCCAAAGTTGCAGATGTGTAAACCTTTATCCCCATCTATCCAGTGCCCTTGAATCTCTGTCAGAGGGGGTTGGGTTTTTTGCAGTGGAAGCCTTAACTCCCTTTGGACCCTGTGAAATAGTTTCTGGGTCAGTAGTAGGGTTTCTAAAAAAGAAATGTGTGAGTCAGGAACCCCGTAATACCTGTTAGGCTTAACAAGATCAGGGGGTAGGGAGTCAGGGGTAAGATCCGAGAACACAATCTACAATATCTAACACAGGTGGAATGGCTAGTGGCCTGTGTTGAGGTAGTAAAAGGAAATCCCTGAGCCTCTTTTTAGATTCTGAAAAATCTTGGCTCTCCCAGTGGAAATGCTCCCTCATGGTATGCAAGGTTTCCCCAAAGGAATAGTCCTCAGGAGGAGATACTGAAGGAATAGATTCTTCAGCATCAGAATCCTCACAAGGGGAAGAGAATATTCCTGATCAGAAGAAATAGAAACCTGATCTGAAGATTCATAGTCAGTGTCTTGCCAAGGCCTCTTATCAGGAAGGGGATGAGAACCACTGATCAAGGTAATCAAGTCTTCGGACATTTTGAGCACCTGTTTTTTGGGCATAGAGGCCTGTCCACATGGCTCTTGAGTTTGTTTCCTTGCTTTAGAAGGTGCTTTAGTCTTTGCCTTTGAAGCTGTAGTCGTTTTAATGTAAAGATGTTTAGGTCTGAATACACCCTCAGGAGCCGGTGCCTGCTCAGCGGCTCCGGACCCATCTAAGGAATTAGCATCCGAGGTTCCAATACCTTGAGTATCCAGCGGCATGGGCGACTCCACGTGGGAGTAGGTATGGCTTGTGACTCCAAAGTAGCGGGCGTCAGGGGCTGCGAAAGCGCATCACTGAGAACCGGCGACTGGCTTAGGAGAAGCTTTGTCATCGGGTTTGGACCTCGGTTGTTTTTCTTTACCCTTTTCTTTGCGTTTTTTGTAAACTCTGGTAATCGGATGGCATCCAGCGACATTTCAGTGTAATTAAACCGGCGTCCAAAAAAGTTTAAAGCAAAATCATACAGACGCTTAATAGTGCGTTGGTTAAATCTAGCACAAAACCGACAACCAGTAACGTTGTGATCAGGGCTAGGCAAGGAATACATTAAGAATGAAAATCCTTATGAGGTATTTGCTTTCCACAATAAATACAATTATTAACTTTTTCTGACATCGGTCTAGAGCAAGAAAAAAGTTTCCCCAATGGGGTACTTAGCTTTATTGAAGCCTTCGGATCTGAAATTCAAACACGAAAATCTCAGGAGTCGGCCGACCGGCACTTGCGAACTGCTTCTGCTTCGGGCACCGCACGGCAAGAAAGAATGAAGAGAATGGCGTTGGCTGCTTCTTTTATACCCCTGACAACCTGATGTCAGGGAATGGGTGACAGCAGCCGACGCAGAACCCAAGACTTTGGAATTCAGGCTGGCTGAGGGCAACTTGCCAGCAGGATTACCTAAATGCAATGACTGCAACAGTGAAACACGAAGAACATCCCTTGCACTCTTAGATGAGCTGCTACCACTGCCATGCATTTAGTAAATACCCTGGGGGCTGTGGTGAGACCAAAGGGCAGTGCTCTGAATTGGAAAATGACTGGCTCCCAGCCGTAAACACAAAAACCTCCTGGAGCTCTATTCCATTTTTATATGGTAATAAGCATTTTGGAGATCGATAAAGCATATCCATTCGTCTTTTTCCAGGAATGGAAGTATCGGCTGAACCATGACCATATGGAATTTGGTTTGTTGAACTGCCTTGTTGAATTGGCTAAGATCCAAGATGGTTCTCCAGTCCCCTGTTTTCTTGGGCACTAAAAAGAATCTAGAGTAAAATCTGGATCCTTTCTTGTCTGGTGGGACTTTTTGGATGACACTCTTGCTTAGCAGTTTTTGAATTTCTAGAACTGCTGCTTCCCTGAGACTGGGTGGTGCGTCTGGGTCTTTTTTTCTGTGGTTTTGGAGGTTGTGACAGACGGATTTGGTAACCATTGGATATAATTCCCTGCACCCTTTTGTCTAACATTTGCCAGGCAGATTGGTGCACAGAAAGCTGTCCCCCGACTGCCTCCAGAGGTGGGGAATTAGGCAGCCATTCGGGGGTGCTGGTAGGAAGCTCCAGAGAAAGTGTCTCTGGATCCCTGGTTTTGCGGACCATTTCTGTTTCTAGGGAGTCATCTTTCCATTGCTTCCCTCTCTGCCCCGGGAGTAGTCTTTGCCTCATGAATCCTGGAAAGGGCCTTTGGATTTTTTAAACCACAGTCTCCCACTCCTCTGGTTCCTAGAGTATGGTCTCTGAGGAGTGGAGAAACATATGCCAATGGCAGAAAGGGTCTTACAGTCCTTTTCACATCTGTCTAGGGTATCTTTTACCTTGGGACCAACCAGGGAAGATTGGACAAAGGGAGCGTTGATGAATGATGATTTAAATGGCTCCACAAAGTCACACAAGGGGATCCAGGAATGCCTTCTAATGGCTATGCCTGAACCCGTTGCCCTAGTCATCCCTTCAGCTGCATAGGCAACAAGCCTCGTGAACATGTTAGAAATTGCTTCTAGGGTTGCAAGCTGAGAAGTAAAACTTTATATTATACCCCTTCAGCCACTGCTCCTTCGAGGGTATCCAAAAGATCCTTGATCAGATCCCTATATAATTTTGTAAAGTGCACCATTTAATTCAAGGATCTTACAGCAAAGGTCGATGAAGCAAAAATGAGTTCCCAAATCTATCCAAAGTCCTAGACTCCTTGGTAGGAGGATGGATAGTAAGATTTTCCTCAGCAAGTTCCTTTCTGGTGACTGCCGCTACCACCATGGCATCAAGAGGAATTCCTTTTGCCCAGTGCGGTTCCTCCTTAGGGGCTGATAATACGAGATCAGATCTTTTAGGGAGTGGCTCTATGATGTCGGGAATCTTCCATGCCCACTGAGCGATTAGTTTAATGAGATCATCAGTGGGTGGAGAGATCCAACAAGTAGAGGGTTGGGCACGAAAAGCCTCCAGGTATACTGATTCCTCCGAGGAAGGTTGGGAAAAAGACCAGCCACCCCTCTGTTTCAGGAATTCTAGGATGTCCCAGAACGAATCTTCGTCAGGGGTGACCTGGGGGAACCTCCCCCTTCATCAAAGTTAGTATCTTCCGTAAAAGATTCTTCCGGGGAGTTGAAGTGCTTCCTCTTGCACTTTCTTTTCGCAGGGACTTCCACGGGAGCATGATCCGGGGAAGTATCCGAAGAGACTACCAAGGTAGGTGTTACCCGAGACTTTTGTGCCCGCTGTTCTGGGGATGAAAGTGATGGTAGCCCAGGTCTAGCAGATACACAAATATGTCCTAACAGGGATGGCAAGGACTGAGTCTCCAATAGACAATGCCTTCTCCACAATCCAGAAGGCTGCCCCCCCCCCCCCATATAGGGATGGGAGCCTGGAACTGAAACAGACACCTTCAGAACCAGGGTCACACCCTGCACTGAGGAGGCAGCCCGCGGAACAGAAGCCTGGGTGAACACTACAAAGGCAGAAGCGCCGAGAGACATGGATGGTTCCAAAGCAGCTGAACAGGTACCTTGTATCTTGGACCAGACCAAAGAGTCTTGACCCCGGGAGGTCTCTGGTGCTGAAAGCTAGGAGGTACTCAAGTCGGTTCTCAGAAACAGTCGGAGCAGGAGAGTCAGGATCAAGGGCTTCAAAGGCTCAGCGAGAGTTGGAGGAGGAGGGTATGGGGGTGTCATAGGATGAATGCATCTGACGTGCCAGTGTGTCTCGGAACCAAGGACAATCCCCTCACCACTATGATCCACCAGTCTCATGATGTCCATCTCTGAGAGACTCTTAGTAGAGTGAACAGATGCAGTGGAAGGAGATTTAGGTCATCTCACTTCCACAAAAAGAGCATCTCTAAAAGGGTCCACAGATGAGGAATATGACGTTCTTGGCAGCGGAGGCAGCTCTAATTGCTTCTGTAACAATGTCTCAAGTAGGTGGCGAAGAAGAAGCTGTTTTCTCCAAAGCCAATTTAGAAGTTGTTCCAGTCAGATTCGCTGGTGCCAATGAACTCTTCAGTACCGACGAAATTTTTGGTATTTTCCTTGACAGTTCCGAGGACTTTGGAACTGAGGTAGGCCTTTTCTTTGAAGCAAGTGAAGAAGTGCCAACATTGGTCCTGGACTCAGAAATGGCCTTGTCAAATCTGGATTTAACGAGTCCTTTCAAAATTAGTTTCTTTCTTTCTGTTAGGGTTTGGGTGGACAACCCGTGACTGCACAGTTTTCCTGTAAATGTATTTTTCCAAGGCACTACACACACAGGGTATGTATGCCTGTCTGAGTTGGGAATTTTGCTCTCACATTTTTTACACCTCTTAAAGCCAGAGGTGCCTTCAGTAGGTTTAGAAGGAGAACGTTTTTTCTGTTGTTCAGTCATAACAACCAGAAAAGATTATAGTAAACACACTACAGAAGATAGCGAGAGAAATATAACAGAAAGCCTCCCCCCCTTTTTTTGGTTAGAAAATACCAACAATGGTATGTGAGAATACAGTAAAAATTGTAAAGAAAGAGAGAGGAATGAGTACCAAAGATGATACTGGATAGTCTACCAACAGTGGAAGAAAGACAAAAGGGGAAAAGCGGGTAGAAACATAGAGTTGTAAAGAGTTATAAAGAGAAGGAAGTGTATAAATTAGACAATACTCACAGAAAAATTATGCCAAGGCTCGAGAGAAGTAATGAACACATCTGGTCTGCACATCAGCAAATCAGATCTGTGGTAATCTCTGTGAGGAGCATTATGGACAGTGCCTGTCTAGGGAGTTTGGAGAGTACGAGCTGAAGTAAATGGCCATCTCGGTTCAGAGGTTCGGAACCAAACCTGCTCTCAAGGATTGAGTGGAGATTGACATCAGATGATTAGTTATCTATAGTGTCCCTCAGGATCAGTATTGGGACCATACCTCTTCGGTATCAACTCTCTGTCATTAAAGCAAGCAACAAAAGCTTGTGGCTGATGAAATTTGCTGATAACTGCAAACTCAGAACTGTCAAATACCCCAGATGACCCAAATATTCTTCTGACATTCTAACAAATGGTGCTTAGACCACTGCTCCAAACTAAATGGCAAAAACTGCAGAGCTGTGCCTTTTGGCAAACCGAGGCAGCCATGTTCTTATCACATTAACTCCAAAAAAAGCGAGTACCTTAAGGACTTGTGCAACTTCAATGACAATTTACTATCTTTTGTCCACAATGTGACCACTGTTAGGAAATTCTTTTACATACTACGACAGTATTCCCAGTCACATGAGCAGGAAGGAGATGAAATAGTGCAACTCTGCAGTTAATTCTCCTCAAGCAAAAGAAAATGATTCTCAGAAATCTTCTAGATCCAAGGAAGTCACTGTTTCCATCTACTCCTCCCTGATCAGAGTGGTAATACAATACCTCCTTTGGTAGGTAAGAGGCAAGGCATATGATCCAGTTCGAAACACTGCAGCATTTTCTTACAAAAAATCAGAGGCATATCCTACTTGAGTTACTCTAATTGCCATAAATTACTCTCACTATTTTCCTTTTCCTGCAGCCTACTGAAAGGGACCTCTTCCTTGTCAACAGAGCCTCAAAAGATCCAGTCTCATGTACCCTACTAGTACCACTACTACCACCCAAATACCCACTCAGGAGACCTAAACTACTAACAAATATAAAACTGGACCAGTTAGCAGGATGGACATCTTTTACAGAGACTATCTCGGTTATGGAAGAGATTCCCCTTATTGGTAAAACACAGCAGCTCCGGGACCTTTAAGCATAACCTGTATGACTGGATGGGAATAGTAAGTACAACCCTGGTGTGGCCCCTCTAGCCCTTATGGAAGGAGGCCAAAACAAAGTTGGGATTTGGTATTAATTCGCATCTAGGTAAAAATGGAAGTTTTGGCTAAGCTACAAATGGCTCCATAGATTAACAACCTAGCATGAACTTAAGTACTTAAAATAAAAATTTGTAAGCACTTCTATTGCTGCTGGAACATGAGCAGTGCAAATATTAAGAACCAATAAAAAAAAGTATTTTTCCCAAGTTTCTTACCACAATGGTATATTAAACCTAAAATGCCTTCTGAAATTGCTTAACCATTGCATCAATAGCTAAAATAGGCTCAACAGGCAAAGAGGCAGAAATGGTTGAGATGACTTTTGCAGTTGAATATGCCAACTATGTATTACATATATACACTAGACACAACATCTGTAGAACTAAGTCACTACCTACATTAATGGACTAGGACAACAGAAGGAAAATCAAGTTTTAGAGATTTCCTTCTGGTATTTGGTCTTTGTCCTTTTTTCAAAACAAAATGATGCATGACCACAGATATAATTGCAAAATATCACAACACACATCATAAACTTCTGAAAAAGCCGCTAAAGCCGTGACTCTTGAGGAACGCTCTATTTATTTAAACGCTGAATAAAACACGTTTTTCGTCTAACCCAAATGGTTAAACTTCATCAGATAACAAGCAAGCAAAACATTGTCAGTTAGTTTTCAAAAACACTATATAAATACCCAGCCAAACACTGTTAATGACATTAATCATTCTTAAAGGGATAAACTTCTAAAAACTCTATAAACCGTTATGCATTAATATAAGAAATCTGACTTGCTCTAAACGAGGTTGACATTTAACAACCGTATTTCAGTGAAAATATAAACAAAAAAACATAATTAAATTAATGACTACACTTCAACATAAAACCCACAAAAATAATAATAAAACCTTCCTATTAAATATTTAAAATATTTAAAAATGAAATCATAAAATCAGTTACATGTGGATAAATGACAGATACAAATGTGAAATACCAAAACCATGAATTTCAACTCCCTAAACAAGCTCCCATGCTTGATCTCAGAGCTATCAGTAATTATCTAACATATTTAAACAACAAAGGCATGATAATAAAATTATCTATCCAAGCTTTTAAGTTTCAATAAGCACATTAAGGAACATTTCTCATTCAGCCCTGGATATGTATATGCATTATATGCATTAAACTTTATTTGCCATAAAAGCTCAATTTTTTCTAATAACAGGCCAAACAGGCCCCCCGTCACATCCTGTCTAACTTGATCAATCACTTTAAAGCAAAATCTATGTTTAGGATAAGTCATGATATGTCTTGCAAGGGCATTTTCTTCTTTCTGCAAATTAATGCTCCTAAGGTGCTCATATACCCCATCTCTTAATCTACGCTCCGTCTTCCCTATATAAAAAGATGGGAACCCTTGGCAAACTGCTAAATATACAACTCCTCTCGAGTTGCAATTGAATTTCCCTTTGGTCTATAACCTAACCCCATTGATCTCAATTTTAGATCCTAAAGCCATAAAATGGCAATAAGAACAATTATTACACATTGCATCAGACCTTTGCTAAATAGCAAAGGGTTGTCCTGTGTTTTTTTTTTTTTTGGAGAGACTCTGAAACTCAATCCTCTTTTCCAAACTATTTTAGGTGACGTTCCTAGTTTGGAAATTAAAGTATCGTCGTCATTCAATATAGCCCAATTTTTCATTACGATTTCTCTTATACTATGAAAATCCAGAGAAAATCTCAAAATGCAAGCTAAATTAAACTCTGAATTGTTCAATTGTTGTGTCATCTCTTGCATTCCTATACTGAACTGTGAAGCGGATTGGTTGTCAGAAACAAAAATTTGCTGCTTTAAAACGGGTTTGAAATGCCCATTAATTCTTTTGAGCGTTACCTCTTCTATTAATGCTTCTAATAAAGAGATAGGGTATGCTCTATTCAGGAACATTTGTTTTAAATTCGAGCATTCTTCCTTAAAGTTCTCTTCTGATGTAATCATTCGCGCGGCTCTAACCAGCTGGACCTTGACTACTGACTTTTTTTGATGTGCTGGATGTGCACTAGAATAATGTAGAAATTTATTGGAATGTGTAGGTTTCCTGAATATTTTTGCTTCATACTCTTTCTGTTGTACATTTTTACTCAGTGTTACATCCAAAAATGAAATTGATTTTGTGTTAAATGTGTGGGTTAGTTGTAAAAATTATGTGGAATTATTTAATATACTGATAACTTTCACTGCAACGTTCTCATCACCTTCAATAATCATGAAGATGTCATCTATAAATCTCACAAAGAATTTTATGATGTTTTTAAGGGAAGCATTCCCGAACACAAAAGCATTTTCCCAAAATGACATCACCAAATTGGCATAACTAGATCAACATGGGGGTCACATTGCTACTCCTTTTTTTTGGATAAAAAACTGATTATTGAATAGTATGAAGTTGTATGACAGGATCACATCCAAAAGCTGTTGTACCAAAGAGACTACATCCTCTGGGGCACCTTTTTGAATCATCCTTGCTATTGCCCACTCTATAACATGCTGGTGGGGTATGCTAGTATATAACTCCTTAACATCTACTGTTAAGAAATTATTTTCTTGTTGAAATTTAAGGCTGTTGATTTTCTCTAGGAATGCCCAGGAATCTTTGACAATCCACTGTTCCGTTGCTACATATTTTTTCATTATTGCGTCTACATATTGGCGCAAGCATAAGTGGATGATCTTCTACCATCCACTATTGGTCTAAAGGGGGAGGTCATTGATTTTCTTATGAATTTTAGGCACAACGAACATGCAGGGTACTCTAGGTGACTCCACCATCAAATAAAGTGTGCAAGTCTATTCTTGCTTCTATAAACAATTCATTTAAAAAACTTTTAATGAATTGAATAGACTTGTTATATTCATTAACTGATGAGGTATCATATGTATCAGATGTTAAAATTTCTTTAATCTTCCTGACATAATCTGGTGTGTCCATAACTACAAGCCCCAATCCTTTATCTGGGTTCATCACCGTCACCATTGGCTGCTAACAACAATTCTATATTGTCTTTTTCATCCTTGCTCAAATTATGTTTGTGATCAAATTTTTTTCTCACTTAGTTTTCTAAGTTAAATGTGTACAATGTGTTATGCAGTGGTGGATTAAAACTGGCAACTCTCAGATGATTCATAGTCATGGATTGTCCACCTAAAAGTTGTTTAAGGTTCAATTTTCTCACGAAGAGTTTTAAATCACAAATTGTTTGAGGAATATTCATTTGACTTGTGGGTACAAACACACATCATATCTATAAAGACGATTTGTCAGAACACATACTATACAAAAACAAGCAAAGCACTCCTGCAAGGGGTACAGTAATCTCATCCCCATATACAAGCTCACAGATAAATACCAGGCTGTTGATCTAGCCACAAAATCGCAAATCAAAGGTACACATTTAAATAACTGACTTGTACCTAGATTTGACCATTTTCAATGAGGCAAGAGAAGCCAGACATGGCGTGCATTTATGACAACTCATTCATTTGGCCAAGATAAGCTTAGACAGACAGGAAGCTACAGTGCTTTATATACAATGGAAATCTAGTCCATAAAAATTGTTTTGTGGATTTGCAGGAGTTTGCATACAACAGAATCCTTCAAGGCTCTGCAGGACAGACAAAGATTATCTCACAAAGGTCTGTAAGAAACAGAAGAGATACTGTTTTGATTTTTAACACCTTTATTAAACTATCACTTAAGAAAGGTATAAATACATTATTATAAAAGAATAACAAACCATATACAGATGTTAACTGTATAACTTATACATAACATGTTCTT
This sequence comes from Protopterus annectens, assembly GCF_019279795.1. NCBI lineage: Eukaryota > Metazoa > Chordata > Ceratodontiformes > Protopteridae > Protopterus > Protopterus annectens. The sequence continues at coordinate 881,118,133 of NC_056744.1, read as the reverse complement.
TTTTGTATAACCATCATCAGTCTAACGTAAACTGCTCAATTCTTGTCTTCCCTAAAATCTCTCTCCTCCTCCTCCTGAAAATTAATCTGCATGTACTGCTCCCACAATTTCTACTCATTTCTATGTAATTTGCTCCTTCTCTTTTCTAAAGATCCCACTTGCATTTCTTTTTTTTATGTGTTACAATATTCAATACTTCAAATACAGTTGGTTTAGACTTGGATTTCTATTGTTAAGTAATTGCTATTTCGGCATACAAAAGAATTAAACTTAAGGCTTTACCACGTCTAGGCAATTCACATCCTGTGTTCACAACTCAAATAAATCATTTTTAGTTACACCCATTCGCTCACCTAACATTTAATATTTCTAACAGAGTACTCTGTTGGACTATTTTAAAACCTGCCAACTTATGACACTACCAAAACATATGTTCCCATTTACCTCTTTCTTCTCCATCACACCCCCAACATTTGCCATCTACCTGTATAAAAATTCTTTGAAGTCTGCTTAGGCTATAAAACTATAAAAACACTTCCATGCAAAAAGCTTAAAACTTCAAGACTATGTTGCACACTTGGGAGCCATACACGTCCCCCATTGTTCCCTTGGAAACAGCTTACCCAATCTCTCTTCCAAGTCTCTTCTACCCTCCTATGATTGATTCTTATAGTTATCATGCAGTATATTTTATGCTCTACTAATTGTCCATGTTTAACAGCAGCATCTGTTCCAGATTCAGCTAAAAACTTGACCAGAACATTTATTTTTCCAGTAAGGATTTCACTATCTATTTCTTTTTGTCTGTACTGAAATATCAACCCATGGTAGGGGAGGCAGTCTCTAGTATGCAACTCAAATGTCTTCTTGACCTCATCCCATTCTCTTACCTTTCTCACTCTAGTTATTTGTTCCCAATACCCTGGTTCCTTTGCAATTTTTCTCCAGTAAATTCCAGCTCCCTCGCCTGTTCTTTGTATCCCTACTTTCAGACACCCCTAGCTGCAAAATCTCCTTTCTCATGCTGGTTTAGTTCTCAGATTACTTTTTCTACTTAATGAATATAATATTCTGTATGGCGGTTAGTATTGTCCTTAAGGATCTACATCCAAAATCCCATTCTCATTATTTCTTGATAAAACACACCCTTTATTATTAGTCCATTCCACTTTAAATCACTGTACAACATTCTGCTTGTGTTATGTCTACGAGACTTCTGCTCTGATGTTCTCATTTCTTCTTCTGTCCCAGTGTACATCCTGCCACCTTTCTATCAACTCTACCATCGTCAATCTCAGATGACTGGAGAATAAGCATATTAGTACTAGTGCACTAGAACAGAGGACACATTCACAACTGTGGGGAGTACAGAGGTATTAAATGCCTGTCACACTGCATGAAAGGTTTTGAGAGGGTGCCTAATCAACAAATACGAGGCGTAGTAGAAGTTAATATGGGAGATGAGCAGTTAGTATTCAAATCATGATACCCGACTTGCTACTTGCAGCGAGACAGAATGGAGAAGAAGCTAGAGATGAGTATAGAGTCCAAATGGACATTCTTAGACTTGGAAAATGCTTATGGCAAGGTCCCAAGAAAGCCTATTTTGGGAGTCCTGTGGTGGTTCAATGTCTCAAACAATGGTAGAATTAGTGCTGGTTATGTACAAACATCCAATGACTCGAGAATGAACAGTGTTAAGTCATACAGAGGGATTCCCAGAGAGAATGAGTGCACATCAGGGTTCAGCTGTGAGGATACTGTTGCTCATGCTGATGATGGACTATATTACCAAACAGTTCAGAAGTGACTAATCAACATAGTTGCTGTATGCTGATAATGCAGCATTGCAGGCAGACTACTAGCAAAAACTTCAACAAAGGATAGGGTAATGTAATGCAGAATTGACGGCACATGGGATGAAAGTGAGCACAGATAAGACTGTGCAAGGGAAACAAATGGAAGAAATTAGAAGAAGCTGAAAACTGAGATAGAAAGGAAACAGTGGAGCAGGCTTAATAGCCTCAAGTATCTTGCAGAGGTGGTTGAGGAGAAGGGAAGTCTGAATGAGGAAGTCAAAGCTAGACTCAGAGGGGATGCAGACACACAAAGCAAGTTCTTGGGACGAAACCCATGCGATCACCAGCAGAACATGCAGACGTCACACAAACAGTGGCTAGAATTCTGAATCAGACATTATAACATTGTTTGTCTGAGGGAGAGATAGTAACCACTACATCAGAATGTCACTACGATGGGATACTGTGTGACATTTTTAGCTTTCTGTGCATGGTAATATGTGCTTCTGCACAGACTGCTTAAGTATGTGGCCTAGCCTATTGTGTGATTCTGAAAACCTAAACAGTACCATAGTCATACTGTATAAACAGGTATCTCTCGTACACTGCTCTAAAAGGTAACAGCACACGTACCATACTCAAAAAAAATAAAATGTTATGTAATACTACCACCATTCAGTCAAATTATGTCTGAATGTCTAAATATGCGAGTAGAGTTTTGATGACCACATCAAAGAAACCTTTTCCTTCCTACTGTGTTCTTTTCTTCAGTTTTAGATTCCTCCTAATATACTGATTTTCAAAATGTCAGCATTGATCACCTGCATATATATGGCTGTGCATTTTGATAAATACATAGATAAATATAAAAACTCCACAAAAATAACCAGCACTCCACAAACTAATCAATATTGCAGGTTTTATAATATACCTTTACAAAGCAGCACAGCTGATCAGGACCAAACTAACAAAAGCACACCGGTTTTGCCCACTGGCATCATCAGGGCAACAAAGCAGATACCCCATAGGAGGTTTAATATATAAACATTTACATAGACATACCAAAAGCAAATCCAACATGGCAAATACATCACTTCCACACACTAAAGAAAAGGTATATACATATATACTTAAACATACAATATATACATGTATATAAAACAATCCATACATATTTAATAAATTTAAATTTTTAAATATAATAATATAATATAATAATATAATATAATAACATATTTAATATTTAATAAATATACATTAACCCACTTACATTTTAAAACACTTAAATGAACAGCAATACTCCGACTCCATGGACTAGATTTCTGCCCTACATAAAAAGCCATTTAATTACATATAGTTCAGATGGGGTTATATACATTGCAGTATGCCATTGTGGGACATTTTATGTAGGACAGACACTTTGTTTTTGTGGGTACTGATACTGTTACAGGTGATGGTTTGTCACTTGAATCCAAACATGAACTTTTAGATACGAAAGAAAAATTGTGGATGACTAATTTAGGAGATATTTATATAGACCACGGCTAAAAGAATATTTTTAATTTATTTAATAATGGATATATTAATATCTGACACATGAAATATGAATTTAATGTTCATTTATTACATATTTATGGATTATATGCATATATATATATATATATATATATATATATATATATATATATATATATATATATATATATATTTATATATATATATATAAATATAAATACATATATATAAAATGTTTATGTACATAAGCATATAATACAGCCATTCACTTTGCTATACTGTGCGCTTATGCTACAATGTACTAGAGTTTCCATTTTATGTTGTTTACGGTTACACAAACCAGTACCTGGCAATGTGATTTCTAATCATGTCCTGACAGTACTTGTAAAATTAGAAGACAAAGTCACAGAAGAGACGCTCTTAAAAAATAAATTAATCCCTTGTTAATTCACTACTAGTTTACATTATGTAAGATTTTTATGCTCTTCAAGTATTTGTCTCAGGTAGGTATGAGCCTAGCAGTGTGCTCCTCTGCCACATTCACCAAAGTAAATCTCCCTGAGCTCTCATCATAATGTTATAAGGTATGCTAACTGTGCCATTTGGAGAACAGGTTCATCGGGAATGAACCCCCATATATAACATTTAAAAAAAAAAATGACTTTCACAACTGTACGCAACACATTTTTATTTTTTGGGAAGTTGATATAAATATACATAAATGCACTCTCTCTCTCTCTCTATAAATATATATATATATATATATATAAATATATATATTTGTGTATATATCTAACAAATTTGCCATATACACCTACACAACTGAGTGTACTTATACGTATATATATATATATATATATGTGTATATATATATATATATATATATATATATATATATATATATATACACACACAAACAGATCTATATATATATATATATATATATATATATGTATATATACACACACACAACTATATATATATATATGTGTGTGTGTGTGTGTACACACACACATATATATATATATATATATATCTAAAAGCAAGTGCATATACGTCCATATATACATACATAAACACACAAATACATACATACATATATATATATATATATATATATATATATATATATATATATGTATATATATTAAAAACAGGTCTGATTAATACAGTACTGTACACTATAAAAGACTGTTGATTTGATTTTAATATTGAAAAACAGTAATTAAGAGCCTGGCTGGAATAATATTTTAAACTTGTATTTCCTCTAGAAAGCGTGGCACGTAGAACAGTTTTCAATGGCATGCTGAGTGGACTGGAATTCAATTAAATGAACTGGGGGAGAGAGTGAGTGAATGCATGTATGAGAATTGAAGTGACTGTGTGAGAGAGATCGGAGAAATGTATGAAAGCAGAAGCAACTGAGTGCGAGAGATCAGAGAGATATATGATAGCTGAATTCAGTGTGAGTGAGAGATCAGAGGGAGAAAGTGTGAGTGAATGCATTTATGAAAGCTGAAGAGGCTTGCTTGCTTGTGAGACACCTGAGAGAGAATGTGCAATATGATACAACCTGAGTGACAGTGGAGCACGTGTTGCTATTTTAGTAATTTGACTTAATAAGTATGACTTGTTCTCAGGTTGGGGAGAGGAAATTTATTCCTATCTTAATTTATAAAACTGTAAAAATGCAAAGCATTTTTCTGCGGGGGGGGGGGGGTGACGACGACAAAGTGCAACACATGAAAATTGAACTATTCATACAGAATTGTACTACTTAGATTTATTTTTTGCTGGTTGCTTCAGATCCGGTTAACTGAGAGTTTCCTGTTTTCGCACACACACACACATATATATATATATATATATATACATATATATGTATACATATATACATATATATATATATATATATATATATATATATATATATATATATATATACATATATATATATACATATACATATATATATATATATATATATATATATATATATATATATACATGCATACATATATACATATATATACACATATACATATATATACATATATATACACATATATATATATATATATATATATATATATATATATATAATACAACAAAATAACTCTACATCACGAAGAACTTAAAAATATATCAATAAACTTCGGAAAACTTATAAAACTATATAACTAACTTTTCTATTGTCTTAAAAAAAAATAAACCGAGAGCCAGTAATATGCGCTTCATCCAGTTTAACGTGCTGGACTTCCTTAGAAATGTAATAGTACACCACGAATCAAGTATATATATAGTAATGTTTACATAAATGACATCATACATTATAATCCAATGTGCAAGTAGAATTAAACAGTGTGTAAGAAACATCAAATGCTCATGTATATTTAATAAGAACTTCCTACAGTGACCATATATCTATGAAGTAGTAAGACTACCACAATGCAAAAAAATATGTACCAAGAGTATAAAAAGCAAAAACAAAAACAACAATTACTTACATAAAAAATAAAGATTATCCCTAAGTTATATAATGAACTGAGAAGACCAAATTAGTTGTGCCACTTTAGTATACATTTTAGG